>NW_007741318.1:0-25894 GCF_000696425.1 Galeopterus variegatus | reverse complement strand
CTGTGCTTTCGTCTGATTGGACATCATAGTTCATGTGTTCAATCCTGGAAAATCCTCACTGTGTCCAACCTGAGATGACACTGGTCTTGTCAGTCCTGGATCATGTGTCCTAGCCGTGGGGGTGGGGTCTGCCTCAGCTTCCAGGGCACAAGGTCTCTGTGGGGGAGGGGTGAGCACCCCCCAAAATTCTTGTATACCCATCTTGTAATTTTTGGTGAGGATTAAATCTGTCATTGAAGTAGTGTGTAAGTTTCCTTGCAGGGCATGCTCCTCTTTCTTGCCTTCTTTTTTATTTTGTCCTTCTCTCTGAAAATGCTGTTTTATCCTGTGCTTTCGTCTGATTGGACATCATAGTTCATGTGTTCAATCCTGGAAAATCCTCACTGGGTCCAACTTGAGATGACACTGGTCTTGTCAGTCCTGGATCATGTGTCCTAGCCGTGGGGGTGGGGTCTGCCTCAGCTTCCAGGGCACAAGGGCTCTGTGGGGGAGGGGTGAGCACCCCCCAAAATTCTTGTATGCCCATCTTGTAATTTTTGGTGAGGATTAAATCTGTCATTGAAGTAGTTTGTAAGTTTCCTTGCAGGGCATGTTCCTCTTTCTTGCCTTCTCTTTTCTTTTGTCCTTCTCTCTGAAAATGCTGTTTTACTTCGTCTTTTAGTGTGTGTAATGATTGTAATGACCTAAGAAAGATGTGAAAGATTTAGGTGTCCCATCATTTTTATCATGAATGTATCATTTTTGCAGGATTGGGTGATGGATGATGGGATTTAGAAATGTAGAAGCAGAAATTTTACGAGAAAGGGTAGGGTGGGCTTTAGGGGAAGAAAAGTGTGAAGTCCCAGTTGAAGCTCACGTGCACGTCATTTGGAATCTCCCTGAAATTGCCTCAGAACATATATATTTTTATTTTTATTATTATTATTTTTTTACAAAAAACACAACTAAAACAGATTTATACATGAATATCTGACCTTTTCAGCTTTTCCCCCCAGGGGATTAAAGGAAAACATTATAATTTTGGCATAAATACATTCTGGGGAATTTGTCAGTAATAAAAACTTTCATGACTTTGTAAAGTGGAGCACTCATTACTCCTTAAGTCGTATACTTTTTCTGCTGGGTACCATCCCAAATATTTGCTTTGTATTTGATTACATTTCTTAGAATCACATTGCATACGTTCAACCTGTGCCTTTTTCCCCCCACATTCCCTTGAATACTAATAGAAAACCCATTCTTATAGGGGTTGGTTTTATGACTGTTCAGCAATGAAGATTTATACATTTGAAAGAACATTTACACTTTCATTGCTGAACAGTGTAAATATTAACTATGCAAATATTAACAAAATTTCCTTTACTAAAGGAGTTCAGTGCCCACCAGGTAACAAGTATCAAGCACAAACTACTTTATTTAAAATTTTTTTTTTACTGGTTATGAATATTCATGAGATACAAAGCTGATTGTCACCCCTCATGCCCATGATGTGGGGGCCAATTCATACTGGCAGCATACCAATTACCAGAAATTGCATGTGTACCCTGTGTCCCCCAGTCCATTATCCCCAATCCCTCCCCTTCCCCTTCCCCCACCCCCGACTCCACTTTGTAGCCCAAGGAATGTTCTCTCCCTCTGCAAGTCCAATGCACCACTGCAGTCTTTCTTTCCTTCCTTCTTTCTCTCTTAGCTCCCACTTATGAATGAATACCTTCGGTATTTATCCCTCTGTGCTTTGCTTATTTCACTCAACAAGAGTTTCTCCAGGCTCATCCATTTTGTTGCAAATGGAAGTATTTCATTCTTTTTTATGGCAGAGTAGTATTCCATGGTGTGTATGTATACCACAGTTTCCTTATCCAATCAATGGACATTTAGGTTGGTTCCATGTCTTGGCTATTGTAAACAGAGCTGCGATGAACTTGGGAGTGCAGGCATCCCTTTGTCATGATGAGTTCCATTCCTCTGGGTATAAACCCAGAAGTGGGATTGCTGGATTGTACGGAAGATCTATCTGTAGTTGTTTGAGAAACCTCAATACTGTTTCCCATGTGGTTCTACTAATTTACGGTCCCACCAACAGTGCAGGAGTGTTCCCTTCTCTCCACACTCTCACCAGCAATTGTTATTCACTATCTTTTTGATTATAGCCAGTTTAACTGGGGTGAGGTGGTATCTCAATGTAGTTTTAATTTGCATTTCCCTGATGACTAGTGATGTTGAGCAGTTTTTCATGTACCTGTCAGCTAAATGTATGTCTTCCTTTGAAAAATGTCTATTCAGCTCCTTTGCCCATTTTTTAATAGGTTATTTGTTTTTTTACTGTATAATTGTTTGAGTTCCTTGCATATTATTGATATTAATCCCTTGTCGGATGCATAATTAGCAAAAATTTTCTCCCAGTGTGTAGGCTGTCATTTCACTCTGTTGATTGTTTCCTTTGCTGTGCAGAAGCTTTCTGGTTTGGTATAGTCCCATTTGTTTATTTTTTCTTTTGCTGCTTATGCTTTTGGGCTCAAGTTTATAAAGTCTGTGCCCAGACCTAGTTGCTGCAGTGTTTCACCTATATTTTCCCTTAGTAATTTTATAGTTTCAGGTCTTACACTTAAGTCTTCGGCGGGGGTTCTGTCAAGCAGTTCCATTTATTATCACACAAGCACTTGCTTTTAAAGGCAAATGGAGAAGGGAGGTTTTTACATCCTCCAATCAGCTTAAAGGTTAGGAGAACATGCATCCTGTCTCAATGCCTAGCTATTGCAATCACGCAGTGTTCATGAGCGAGGAAGCATGTATTTGGCCAATAAGGGCTAAGGCAAGGTTCCCGCAGACACTCCCACCCTACTTCCTCCCAGCGCCATCTTAGGCTGCCTCCTGAATACACCCTTGTGGGCCCATAATGGAGCCGCTTGTAATGTCACTTAAGGTGGCATTCGTTTTTAAGGCCTGACATTTCCACTCTGCTCGTATTGCTTTCATTGTAATGATGGTCATGTGAGAGCCCAGTATTGACAGTGCAGAGTGGAACCCATGCTGCCTATGTTCAGACCTCAGCTATTAGCCAAGAACGTTGGGCAAGTTGCCTGTACTGAGTGTCAGTTTCCTCATCTATGGAGGATCAACATACCTATGTTCAAGGACCACAGTGAATGTTAAATGAAGTAATGTAAAATAATGTCTCATACAGAATAATTATAAAAGATTTTTCATTGTCATTTCATTCTCTCTATTTTCTTCAAAGACTATTTTAGCTCATGTTTTCTGCTCAGGTACTTGCTTCTGGAATTTATTTGGCTGTACCATGCAAAGTAGGATTATCTTTATTTCTAGTCATATGGTGAGCTCTTGTCCCAGGCTTTTTCTACAGCTCTGAAAGGCCATCATCTTATTTCTTTGGTTCTTGCACGTTCATATGCCCATCGTAATAACTTCGTATAGCATACATTATACGAAGTTATACGAATTCTGGGACAGCTGCATCTGGCACAGGCCTCAGGCTGCTTCTACTCATGGCAGAAAGTGGCAGGCAGCCGGCAGGTACAAGCAGATCACATGGTGAGAGGGAGAGAGAGAGAGAGAGGAGGTGCTGGGGTCCTTTAAACAATTAGGTCTCATGGGAACTAATAGAGGGAGAACTCACTCACTACCCCTCCTCCCCCAGGGAGAGCATTAATCCATTCATGAGGGATCCACCCCCATGACTCAATCAGTTTCCAACACCGCCACATTGGAGATCAAATTTCCACATCAGTTTTGGAGGGGACAACACATCCAAACTCCATCAAGTCTTTAATCCATTTTGAGTTGATTTTAATGTATGGTGAGAGGTGCATATCTAGTTTCGTTCTTCTGCATATGGATATCCAGTTTTCCCATCACCACTTGTTGAAGAGGCAGTCTTTTCCCCAATGTCAATTTTTGTTGCCTTTGTCCAATATCAGATGGCTAGAAGCCTGAGGGCTGATTTCTGAGTTCTCAATTCTATTCCACTGGTCTGAATGTCTATTTTTATACCACTACCATGCTGTTTTGGTTACAATGGCTTTGTAGTATAATTTGAAATCAGGTAGGGTTATGCCTCTAGCTTTATTTTTTTACTCAGGATTTCTTCAGCTATTCAGGGTCTTTTTTTGTTCCATATGAAAGGTAAGATTGTTTTTCCATTTCTGTGAAGAATGTACTTTGATAGGGATTGCATTGAATCTGCAGATCATCTTGGGTAGTGTAGACATTTTCACAATGTTAATCCTTCCAATCCAAGAGCATGGAACATCTTTCCATCTTTTTATGTCTTCTTTAATTTCTTTCAGTAGTGGTTTGTAGTTATTGTAGAGGTCTTTCACCTCCTTGGTTAAATTGATCCCTAGGTATTTTATTTTTGTGTGTGACAAATGTAAATGGGCTTACTTTCTTTATTTCTCTTTCTGTTAGTTCATTATTTGAGTATATAAATGCAACAGATTTGGAGGCATTTATTTTGTATCCTACAATGTTACTGAAGTTATTAACCAGCTCTAGGAGTTTTCTCTGACAGCAGCTGTTTAATAAGAAACTATTGGACATTTCAGCTGTGGACACGCCTCAGAGGGGGGATCCTATGAATGGTGATGTTAGATTTTGTAAGACGCATGTAGAGTTGGTTAAAAAATTATACATCAGCATGCATTAAGAAGTACGAACATAGCTTGGAGGATCTTATGTTAAGTGAAATAAGCCAGGAACAGAAGGAAAAAGACCATATATTCTCACTCATGTGTGGAGGCTAAGAAAGTTGATTGCGTAGAAGTGGAGAGTGGAATAGTGGTTACCAGCAGCTTGGAAGGGGAGGGAGAACAGAGGATAAAGACAGGTTAGTTAAGGGATACAAAAGTATGGCTAGACAGGAGGAATAAGTTCTAGAGTTCCACAGCACTGTAGAGCAACTATAATTAACAACAATTTGTTGAATACTTTCAAGATATGTCAAAGAGTAGGTTTCAAATGTTCCCAGCACAAAGAAATTATAATTGCTTGAGGTGATAAATATGTTAATTACACATTGTATATGTGTATTCCGTCCTTGCAAGGGTAGAAAATGTGATGGTGGCTGTTGTGGACCATCTCCATGGAAGTGGTATGGGGCCTCCAAGTCATAGTGGCTCTACAGCCTTCTGTGTGGGTGAAGGGAGGGCTGCTGGAGCTTTTCTCTGCCTGGGCCTCCCTGGTTGCTGCGACCCTGCCTCCTGCCTTATGTGCAGAGAGAAGGCTGCCTGGATGATCTTTTAAAAACTGAAACCATACCACATTACTCTCTATTCAAAACTCTTGAAGGGTTCTTACTGCATGTTGAATAAAATCCAGGATCCTTACCATGGTCTATGGGGCACTTATGTTCTAACCCCTGGCAATGTTTCCAACATTATAATAGTTTTTTTCTCTTTCTTACTAAGCCTCAGTCCTATTGGCCTGACACACCTCCTTCTCGACTCAGCCCTTTGTACTCGTTGCTACTTTTCTTATAACATTCTTTGTCTGGTTCTTTGCATAGCTCACTCCTCCTCATCCTTAAACTCTCAGTTTAAATGCCATCTCATCAGGGATGTCTTTCTCAAACCTTTACCTAGGGTTTTATTTTGTTTATTTATTTATTTATTTTTCTGAACTGGTAGGAAGACAACTCTTTTCTCTCTGAGTTTTCAGGTACTTTTAGACTCAAACCTGGAAAAGCTACAAAAAGCAGAAGCAAAACCAGTATTTAGGAGAAGTAGTAGATTATAATGAGAAGGGCCTCATTTGACCACCTTTCCTGGATCTTTCAACTTTATAGCAAGAATTATTAAGTCTAAAGCCACTAGGAGTCTGGCAGTAACTGAAATGAATGAGATGGGCTATGTGTAGGACACTTCAGAGTGATGAACCAGAAAGCACATGTCTATTCAAAGATATTCAAGATAGAAATTCTAAGACAGTTTTCATGACAAGCTAAACATGTCTGAGGGCTAAATTTGGCCTTTGAGCTGCTAGTTTAAGATCCATGTCTAGATGTTTTTCTCTTGTTGAATAAAAAGATATAGTTAAATAGTTATATATTCTTATAGTTATATAAGAATATAATATATGACTTATATTCCTAGTTATTAAGCATCATTTTATGCTTCCATATGTGCATATTAATAATATGTAACCATATGATCAACACTCTAGAGCCACACATTCTTTATTAACTCTTCAGATGTTTTTCTCTTTTTCTACCAGTGACTTTGGAGTATTACAAATTTTAATATTTTATCAGCAGTATTTACCCAACCTAGTGTACAAGCCAAAGCACTTGAAGGTGATGCTGAAAGAGATCCATGGAAGGATTTAAAGCAGGGGAGTGATCATTTTTGCATTTTAGATAATCAAAACCGTGTTATAAAAAATCACTCCACAGCAGTATGGAATAAGGATTAGAATGAGAGAAATCAGGGAGAGTGGTCAGTAACTATTGCAGTAATTTTTAAAAATTTATCAATATACAATCTAGTTGGTTTTTTGTGTCCCTTTATCAATTCCTCCTTTTCCTCCTTCCCTCTCCCCCTCCCCCATCAACATCTTATCTGTTCGCTTGTCTTAACAGTTCAAGGAATTGTGATTGTTGTGTCTTTTTTCCCCACCATTTGTTTGTGTATTTATTTATTTTTAGCTCCCACAAATAAGTGAGTACATGTGGTATTTCTCTTAATATAATTTCACTTAATATATTTCACTTAATATAATTTATTCTAAGTCCATCTGTGTTGCTGTGTATGGTAGATTTCAGTGATATCTTTATATTTTCAGTCACATAGTAGATTATTAATTATATCACATATGCATATTCTTGATATATATATGGGATTCTCAAGTGTTAAAGTTGTTTATAGCTGTGTACTTAAATAAGTGTATACTTTTTTGAAAACTAAGAGAAAATAAAAATGGTTAAATGACCAGAGAGAGCATTTCTAAATAGAAATGCAGAATATCATATATTTTCACGCAAAATTTTACTGAAATATATTGCTTGTATTGCTTGGTAGCATGACTCATGGAAATTTTTAGTTTTTAGAAGAAAATTGAAGAATTGGCATTGAATTCAACGTCAATTTTAATATTACTGGTTTGCTACTCACTGAGGCCTTATAAGTTTATATAGAATTCCAATGTATCCAATGATAGTTTTCTTTTTTTTTTTTTTTTTTTTCCTTTTTTGTCTTTTTTTTCCGTGTCCGGCAACGGATCGCAACCCTCAGTGTCGCCTGCGCACCGGACCGGGACCGGCAACGGGATCGCAACCCTCGGTGTTGCTTCCGTGCCTCGCTCAGCCAGTGAGCGGGAACCGGTCTGTATGTGGGATCCGAACCCTTGGCGGGAGCGCCGCCGCGCTTCCCAAGCGGCGCACTGTAGCAGTGCGCCACCGGGCCGGCCCCCCAATGATAGTTTTCTGAATAGACTTAGGGTGTTGTTATTTCTACATATGTAGTTGCAGTTACGGCAGTGTTTTTCTGTACTCGTATGTTTGCCTATGAAGTACTGTTCTTGAATAAGTAGAGTTGGTTCAAATTATCTAAAATATAACCATAGAATATAAAATTCAGACTTCATTAGTGTAGGAGTCAGAAGCATGTGCTCTGGAAGCCAGCTCTCTGGGCTTGATCTCGCCTAGCCGTTGCTCAGTTTCTCCACTTGTAAAACGGGGATAATAACAGTATCTCTCTGCAACAGTTCATGTGAAGATGCCATGGATGGGTACATATAAAGTAGCTAAATTAGTGCCTAGTGCATTGTAGTTTTCAAGAAATTTAGTTAGGACTGAGTGGTGTCCTTCATTTTTTCCTTCTCCCCTGCACTAGCTGTTACCACAGTCAAGAACATTATGAGTTTGAATAAACATTAACATCCAAGGAAAGCGTTTAACAAGAGAGGAAATGGAAAGCAGACGTCCACCCAGTTTTGCAGAATCAAATTGACTCTTTGACGACTTTTATTATTTGTCAAAAGAAAGAGTTAAAAAACCAAAATTTATAGACATTTATGGAAAATGTAGCAATATTGGGAGGAATTAATCTGTCTTTTTTTGAGCCAAGAAGCCTCTAGAGCAATCTTGCCCCACCCCCATCATTTCTTTATCTTGCTATTAGAATATGTGATCCAGGCTAGGGAAATCTAAAGAGATAATTTAGAAAATCAATATTTAAATTCTCTTATGATAGCAAGTTAGGAATTTTTTGGATGTTGCATAAATAAATAAAACATTTCTATTTTTAATTTTTGGTTTATCAACAATATTTACTGATGATGTTTGCCTAATTTTTCCCTGTGTATTCCCCAGTTATAGCAAACTATCAATTACTCAGTAATAGGATATGGTGGGAAAGTCTGAGTTGGAAAATATTCCAAAATAATTTTTTATACCAAAGAAGAATTAGTTTTATATAAAAGAACTATGACTAAAGAGGCTTGAAATAATTGCTGTGTAATAAAGTTTGTGGTAAAAGTTCTTTTAATAAAGAGATAAATTTTGATCAGTTCATAAACTATTAATAAATAATGATGCTTCTGAAATATTTGAGAGGATTTACAAATCATTGGCCCTATGAGAGAGTTCGCTGTCTTTGTAAACTATGCATGCTCTGTTCGATCCTTTTTGGAAAATAGCTGGTACAGAGAGAAATTTCATAGTATTTAATATGGTTTTCCTGTCTAGCCCTTTCTATTCATTTCCAAAGGACCATAGGCATCCATTGATATAAGTAATTGTTTCACAACGGGGTTGTAATTTCTGTTTTGGGGTAATAATAGAAAATACGTGGGGTCAAGTGAGTGAGAAACACTGTCACCGTGTGAATGTACCCTCTAGGAAGGGTACGCAAATGACTACACGAAGCACCATTCATAGCAGGTAAGAGCTAAGCCACAGAGTCAACTCTAGCCTCCCCCATGTGCTGGAACCTTGGGCAAATGCCGTAAGGTCTCTGAGCCTCAGCTGACCCATCTATGAAATAGATATGATGCTACAGCACACACATGATAGGGCTGTTGTGAGGATTAAATGATGTAATGCATACAAAAGCTCTTAGAGCTGTCTCGCAGGGTGACTCTCTTAATTCCCATCACCTAATTGCATCTTCTTGCTGGTGATGGCTGGAGGCTCTGGTCTCCTCTCTTCCTGTCAGAGCCACATATCTCAACCCTACTTACCACTGCCATTTGAGTATCTCAAGAAATTTAATTTAAATTTCTTTAAATTTAAATTTCCCCTCAAATTTAACATGTCTCCAACTTGGAAGTTTAAATTCTACTCCGCAAAACACTGTTCATTTCTAACCCCATGTTTCCTGTCAGTAAATGACCCCACAGTTCACCAGTGGACTGAAGATGGAAACTTGACATTCGCTGCTGGCTTTCGTCTTCCCTTACCCCCTTCGTGCAGTCCCCGGCCCAACCTTACAGCTCGGTGCAGCGGCTCACCCTCCAGCTTGGCCTCACACACTGCTTGCGCCTCGGAAAGCTTGCAAGCCTCCATCAGCAGGTATTTTCTGAATAAGGTTGTCACTCTACAGGGAGCAGAAATTTCTGGATAGATTTCATTTGCAGAGGAACTAACTTAGAGGATAAGCACTATGTTCGTTATGGTACCTTTTCCCTCCCAGAACCACCCTCTGCCCTTGTCCACTGTTTCTCTGCTCCAGGAGGCCGCCCCATGAAGAGCATCAGGAGAGCTCCCGGGCCCTCTGGCTTCTGGATGCTTTTTACCAGTGGGGGGTATTGGCCAGGGGTAGGAGGGAGGGAAGAGAGCGCTCCTGCGAATACTTCTCCCCTTTCTCTGAGGCTAAGTCTACATGGAGCTAGTCTGTCCCTTCACCCTCGGTCACTGTTCTACACAAGATGGTGACTCTCCATGAGCTTCTCCTGCCAGGGTCCAGTGACCCCTCTGTTTCCTCAGCCCTTCAAGCCTAGCGGTGGCAACAGTCTGCCTTATAGTCCCTTTACATTCACAGCTTTGGAGTATGGTCGTCCTCACTTATCCAGGGGGGATACGTTCCAAGACCCCCAGTGGATGTTGAAACCACCTATAGAACCAAACCCTACATAGACTATATTTTTTCGTATACATAACACCTATGATAAAGTTTAATTTATAAATTAGACACAGTAAGAGAGTAACAATAACTGATAATAAAGTAGAATAATTAGAATAATATACTGTCATAAAAGTTATGTGCATGTGGTCTCTCTCTCTCTCCCTCTTTAAATATCTGATTATACTGTCCTCACCTATTTTTGGACATCGATTGACCACAGGTAACAGAAACTGTGGGAAGCAAAACCACAGACACGGAGGGACTGCTGTAATACCTCGTAAGTGCATCTTCCTCCTCAGGTCATCTGATTGTGAGAGTTTGTCGGTCTCTGTTGAGACCCTCACTGACACAGGCACTAGAAGTTAAGTGTTCTCTGCGTTAACCACAGCATAGCACCCATTGTGTTCTAATTCCGTGACATCACGCCCCACCGTGGGGTCCTCTGCAGCATGCTCTCTTCTCAGAGTTTTAGGTGGAAGTCTTGCACAGCACCTCTGCTCTTGTATTTCTCCTCAAACTATTTGACATTCCTACAACTATGGGATGTCCACCTTGGAGAAGATGGGTCAGGGTGAGAGGAAGCTGTGACATGTCCAGTTGACTGATTGCTTCCCTTATACTTCCTCAGCCAGCTCACGATTCACCAGGGACAAAAGGAAAAGTTTTCCTACTTCCTCTAGCTGTCTGGTTGTGACTTCTCTCTCATGTCCCCCATATTGATGAGGCATGTCCCCTCTCTGATTACCTCATGCTGTAATAGTTGAATTTTAATGAGAAACATCATTTATAGAAGGGAGAAATAAACACCTATTGAATACTTTCAAAATTTTGTTGCCCATTATATATAAATCAATATCACTGCTTTGCTTAAAGTGCTTTACTGACTTCCCCACTGCACATACCATGTAGGTTCATTAGCATCATCTATGGGTCCTGCTTGTATTTCCAACTCATTTCCCAATATTCTCCTCTGTTGGCTATATTGAAGCCACACTTTCTTTCAGTTTTTAAAATTATTTCCTACCTCAGGGCCTTTGCACATGCTGTGCTCGCTGCCTAGAACCCTCAATTTCTCCCACTCTTTGCATGGCTAAACCTCTTTTCCTTCAGGTCTTATTTTATTTATTTTTTATTATTTTTATTTTTTTATTTTTATTATTATTTTTTGACCAGTAAGGGGATTGCAACCCTTGGGACGGTGTTGTCTGCACCACGCTCAGCCAGTAAGTGCACCAGCCATCCCTATATAGGATCCGAACACGCGGCCTGGGCGCTACCAGCACCGCACTCTCCCAAGTGAGCAATGGGGCCAGCCCCTTCAGGTCTCATTTTAAATGTCACTGTCTTCTCTATCCATCCTCCTCCACAATTTTACCCCTAAAATCATTATTTTTCAGTTATCCTTGGATTGTTTCCTCCATTGTGCTGAGCACACTTGCCATTGCTTTATTCATTTCTCAAGTTTACTCGTTTCATTTATCATGTCCACCAGAAAGAAAGCTTCATAATGTCAGTTATGGTAGGATTTTGTGTAACATTGTATTTCCAGCTTCTAGCACAGTGTCGGTCGTAAAGCAAACCCACAATAGATATTTGTAGAATGAAAAACTAAATGAAGTACATGTCTAGTGTGATACGAATGCTCGATAAATATAGACTAGCACTGCTCTTGTAAACTCTCAGTCTAGCTGCTACCATAATGTCAGTTATGGTAGGATTTTGTGTAACATTGTATTTCCAGCTTCTAGCACAGTGTCAGTCGTAAAGCAAACCCACAATAGATATTTGTAGAATGAAAAACTAAATGAAGTACATGCCCAGTATGATACGAATGCTCGATAAATATAGACTAGCACTGCTCTTGTAAACTCTCAGTCTAGCTGCTATGTGATAAACTCGACACTATCTACTGCATTAAATCAGACTGTTTTACTTTATCTCATGTACTTATTTTAGAACCTTTCTTAGCAGACTTGTTTTAAGAAATTTATTTAGCCAAGCCAAGCACAGTATGTACCATGGCATCAAGGCTGGTATATGACCCTGGCAAGTGTCCTCCTCTATACCAGCAGTTCGTAGTCTTTTGAATTTCCCATACCTTTTCATGGATATGTGTGGGGCTTTCTATTTGAACTATTTCTCTGTCTCTTTGGAGGAAGTAAGCTGCTATCTTGTGAGTGGCCTATAGTGAGGAACCAAAGCCTCTGACCAGCAGTCAGCAATAAACTGAGGCCTGCAATGCCCACATGACTGAGCTGGGAAACAGATTCTCCAGCCTCCTTTGACCCTTGAGGTGACTGCATGCCCAGCTGACAGCTTCAGTGCAGCTTCGTGAGAGACCCTGAGACAGCAAAACCCAGCTAAGAGGCTTCTGGATTTCTAACCCTCAGAAATTGTGTGAAATAGTAAATGTTCATTGTTTTAAGTTGCTAGGTTTGGGGGTAATGTGTTTTAAAGTGATAGATAACTAATACAGATTTTGGTACCTGGAAGTGGAGTGTTGCTGTAACAAAAACTAAAACATGAGAGTGACATTGAAACTGCACAGTGAACTTTGAAGAGAGTGTTAGTGAAGGCTCAAGGTACTACCTCGAAGAAAATGTTTCTAGAAATATCATGATCTTTGAGAAGCGGGGTGAGGGCTTGCCGGAGAGTGAAGAAAATCTCATTGGAAAGTGGAGGAAGGAAAATCTTTATTACGAACCGTCAGAGAGTTTAGCAACACTGTTGCCTGCAGTTGTGTGGAAGGCTGAAAATGTACTGAATACACTGGATAACCTAGTTAAGAAGATTCCAACCTGAAGATTGCAAGTGCTGCCTGGTTTCTCCTCGCTGCTTATTGTAAAGTATGAGAAGAGAGAGACAAACTGAAGGAAGAAGGACTGTTAAACAAAACGAGTCATGACTTGATCGTTTTGAAAATTCTCAGCCTCCCTAGATGTCAGACAATGCTAAAATGAAGGAATGGCTTCTGAGAAAAGACCAGATGCCAGGGAAATATGGTTCAAAGATGAAGCCAAAAGAGTCACAATCAAATCTTTTGTTACAATCTCAGAAATAGCAAAGGTGGTGCCTCTGAATACTACGCACTCAGACCAAAGTCACCCTGAAGAGATTAAGTGTGTGCTTCACATCTTCTCCTAATCAAACAATAAAATTTCTGGGGAGATTAAGGTCTTTGCCCCTATCCTGTAAGTGAAAGCCCAAGATAGAGAAGGTCTTATTTTGAAGGGTTTCATGGGTTTGACTTTTATCTAATGAGTGTACTCCCGTAAGAGTTGCAGAAGACCCTCAAAGTCTTAAAAGAAATTATATAAGCAGAAAAATCATCTGCTTGGACTGAAAGGGACAGAGTGATGACAAAATGAAAGTGGTCTTTGGATCCCCCAGTTCTTCTGGCAGGAAGCAGGCTGAGAAAACTACTAAACTGAAAAGATGTCTGCTTTCATAAAAAAAGGAAGGAAAATTCAGAAGGTGGAACCAAGAGCTCAGAGGGCAGGGCCGAGAGCCGTGGAGAATTATTCACAGACCTTGATACTGCATCAAAGAACATCTGACATTGTTTGTCTGGATTTCATAACCGCGATGGACCTGTGATGCTGGCCTCCCGTTACTCATGCCTTTGTGTGGTTCTCTCTTACACTGTATCAGCATTATTGTACCAGGGCTGATCTGTGTGACCAAAAGCACACGGCAGAAATGACAGGGCATCATTTCCAGATCAGGTTATTAAGACTGTGGCTTCCAGCGCTCTCTCTCTCTCACCATTCACCTTCACTGAACATTTTAGTACTGGCCTATGTGGGGTACTTTCTGGGGATCTTCAGGAGCATCATTAATAGTATTATTAATAGGCTTTCTGTACATTATAGTTTGCATAGGAGAGCACTAGGTTATGTCTGTTGTCTTAGTATAATTAAGTTTCCCCTTTTACTCCCAAATGCCCTGGATTGGAGGATAAATTACATGGACTATAATTACTATTAATGTCTCTAGCATCCTTCCTACACATCCAGCCATATGTCCACTTATACGTTTTAAAACCATACCATTACGTGGGAGTGTGCATGTGTGTGTGTGTGTGTGTGTGTGCGTGTGTATGTGTGTGGGTGTGGGTGTGCATGTGTGTGTGTGTGTGTGGGTGTGCACGTGTGTGGGTGTGTGCGCATGTGTGTGCGCATGTGTGTGTGCGCGTGTGTGCATGTGTGTGTGCGTGTGTATGCGTGTGCATGTGTGTGGGTGTGTGTGGGTGTGTGTGCATGTGTGTGCATGTGTGTGCACGTGTGTGGGTGTGTGCGCATGTGTGTGCGCATGTGTGTGTGCGCGTGTGTGCATGTGTGTGTGCGTGTGTATGCGTGTGCATGTGTGTGGGTGTGTGTGGGTGTGTGTGCATGTGTGTGCATGTGTGTGCACGTGTGTGGGTGTGTGCGCATGTGTGTGCGCATGTGTGTGTGCGCGTGTGTGCATGTGTGTGTGCGTGTGTATGCGTGTGCATGTGTGTGGGTGTGTGTGGGTGTGTGTGCATGTGTGTGCATGTGTGTGCACGTGTGTGGGTGTGTGCGCATGTGTGTGCGCATGTGTGTGTGCGCGTGTGTGCATGTGTGTGTGCGTGTGTATGCGTGTGCATGTGTGTGGGTGTGTGTGGGTGTGTGTGCATGTGTGTGCATGTGTGTGCACGTGTGTGGGTGTGTGCGCATGTGTGTGCGCATGTGTGTGTGCGCGTGTGTGCATGTGTGTGTGCGTGTGTATGCGTGTGCATGTGTGTGGGTGTGTGTGGGTGTGTGTGCATGTGTGTGCATGTGTGTGCACGTGTGTGGGTGTGTGCGCATGTGTGTGCGCATGTGTGTGTGCGCGTGTGTGCATGTGTGTGTGCGTGTGTATGCGTGTGCATGTGTGTGGGTGTGTGTGGGTGTGTGTGCATGTGTGTGCATGTGTGTGCACGTGTGTGGGTGTGTGCGCATGTGTGTACTGGACCGGGACCGGCAACGGGATCGCAACCCTCGGTGTTGCGTCCGCACCTCGCTCAGCCAGTGAACGGGAACCGGTCTGTATGTGGGATCCGAACCCTCGGCGGGAGCGCCACTGCGCTCTCAAGCGGCGCACTGTAGCAGTGTGCCACCGGGCCGGCCCTCATTTTTTAAAGAAAGAAAAAAGTGTGTCTGTCTATCCAACTATAAAGAATAGAAGTCATATTTTACCAGTGGTTATCTCTGGGCTGTGGGCTACTGGGTGACTTTTGGGGAAGGTGCTTTTTTTATAATTAAAAAATTTTATAATGCACAAATATATAAACTTACATAATCATAAAATTAATAAGTGGTCTCATAAGAGAGAAAACAGGAATAACATGCCTTAGGACTTAATGCGAATTAAACCAATGTCTGGTTTTGGCTCCTGATCTAGAATGCAATTGTTCCAAAGGTACATAAATCACTACACTTGTCTCTAAGTACCTGTGTCATGTTAAAGGTGTGCTTTAACCTTTTGATATGCATTGCATTCCTTTTTACCTTTAAGGAAGATATTTAGAAGATATTTTTAGAAGGTGTTCTTTAATTATGAAGAACTGGGATTGCAACCAGGGCCCATGTTTTGTTTTGCTTTTTTCTTTCTTTAGGATTATAATCATGAATTTAATGTCTACTTATTCAGATTAAGTTTTCAGGATATTTTTGAGTGCCCTATAATTCTTGCCAAGGGAACAAAGGTAGAAACTGAGGAAATCATCTCACTGTGGTTAACATAAAATGTTTGATATTTACTAAAGAAATCTGTTTACCTTCATAACTGTATAATAGGGTCATTAAAGAAAATAGATATAGTAGTTTAAAAGTAATAAAATTTACAACAAAGTGTATTTAATTTGAAATTGAATTGCTAGCAAATGGGTGTCCTAATGAACCCTTGTGTCAATATAAGCTCTAACCAAATTAAGAGAAATCATTTGTATCACAGGAAACTAAATCAGCAGTGAGACCCCACTTCCTCTGGTGGGGATACAGTCATTGTCACAGATGGCCTAGCTGATGGAATTAAGTCAGGACAAGTGAGATACAAGATTCTTCTTAACTTAAATGAGTATGGAAAAGCAGGCGAATGCTGTCCAGATTTGAGAAGTTGAAAAAAAAAAAAAAGAAGAGTCAACAATAAAAAGGAACCTCCAATGAAGTCAGTAAATTAATAGGAAGAAAAGAGTCTGGGGAGCATTTTGAGGGTAGAAATAGATCTTGATCTCTGGCATTAAAAAATAAGAACGTTTATGTCATATCAGCTATCCATCTATTTAAATGAATTTTTTTTCTCAAAGTTTCTCTACCAATTAATAAGATTGAAGCCGGGGAGGTGATATAAAATGAAGTGGCAAAAAGTCTTATCACATGTGTTTGATCTGGTCATTTCTGAAACAAGTGACATTTTAATTGTTGGGATCAGTAGCTAATATAGTGAGTTGTATTTCATGGGGCCACACTTCAAAAGCCACTCACCTCTCTGAATTTAATCAGCCAGAGCATCTGTAATATGGTGTCCATCTAACTCCTAGTTAATCTGACAAAATGTTTAAGGAAAACATCAAATTGTATTGTGGTTCCAAAGGCAAACCTTTTTGTTATACCTCGCTGTCAATTTCTCTTTTATCTTCCCTCATTCTCGTGACTGCTGTAGAGCTCCAAGTTAACCCTTCATTGCAGACCTAAATGTCTGTAAAAAGGACAACAGAGCCAAGCCTGGTTCCCCACAGAAGTAACTAAGGACTTAAAGGGAGCAGCAGGGTCTTGCTGCAAGGTAAGGCTCTTGCATCTGGCTTTTCCTCTGTTGTAAAATGTTAAATAATGAGATCAATTGTATTGACCCACTCGCCGGGTGGACTTTTTCTCCTGTGGGGCTCTTGAGAGAAACAGTTTTAGTGGGTCTTAATAAACAATTTTGTGGAGAATCCTATGCCAAAATAGGATGGTTAAAAACTCTCAATGCAAAGCTGCTGGAATTTCTCAAAACAGAGCGTCAGTAGGACCAGTCTCAGCCCCCACCAGACAATGAGGCAGCCTGCACCATGCAAATGAGACCGGGCTTGAGATGTGATGAATCTGCTGTCTTCTTTTCCTACGTGTCTGACACTCGCTTTGAGGAAGGTTGTAAATGCAAGAGAGATTGTGGTATAATTCCTCAGACTGGCATTTCTGCCCCTAGTCACCATTCGATTATCTTCCAAATTGCTGTGTTTCAGAGAGATAAAGATTTTTTATGGCTTGCTGACTTGAAACAACCACAAGAGCCAGCGAAGAGATGGCTAAGCGGCCATGCATAGTAATTCCATTGGTAAATGACAAAATCTTTGTTTGTATGACATTTCCAAAATTAGTACAGAAGATGAATCTAAAATGCAAAATGTCACATTTGGCATGCAAAACTATCACAATATATTTCAGTATAAAATTCATAGAGGCGTTTAATTTAGAATGTGTTTAATAACTCAGTCTGCCTGCATCAGTAATCCTGCCTTGAGGTTTTAAAAGATTGTCTTATTTATTCACATGGTGTTAATTTAAAAAATATTTTAGAAACCAAAATATTAAGGTTAAGTCTTTATTGTTAATTAAGATTTTCTAATTAAACCAAAAATAATTGTTATTCCGATTAGTTTTAAGTATGATTTGTATGAAAAACAGAAGATGTTGAACAACTTCCACTGTTTATTTAACTGTGATTTAATTCCAGAAGCATACTATCTATATGGAAATATATATTATCTCCCAAAAAATAAAGTCGAGGCAGGATTAAAAAGTACTTACTGTTGGCTGCAGATTAACTGCTGGTGCTACTAACTCCGGTGGCCAAGAGAGTAACTTGCTTCCAAAAATGATATCATATTTGCTTAAAGCCTACTGTAACAGAAGATTCTTCGAGGTCAAATTGTTCTAAAAGCTATTAGGGATTGTGAGCATAGAAAACATGATTTAATGACATTTGAGTTATTAATAATCCCAGTTTAATTTTTGTTTAATCTGAAACAATAGTTCATTAAAATCTTACCAATTTGTATAAAGTTTTTAACACTTATTAAAAATGAAAATGCTGTAGGTGAACCATGAAATTCAAACATCCTATGAAATATTATTGAGTCATGTTACACACAATAGTGCTGAATTTTAGGGCGAAGAGCATGCAACTCCTCCCTTTATTTTTTGACTCTCATTTGAAGTTTATGGGGCAAGTCGGTGTCATGTAGACACTATAGAAGTATTCGATGAGGGGAGGGGTCATTCTGACCTATTTTGCTCTTCAGGTAAGGTGGCATTATGACCTGTTGTAGGACAGAGCTGTCACCTTTCAAACTTCGAGTTTGAAGCTTCCTATCCATGTTCACTCATCCCAGATATCTTAAAAGGGGTGCTGTGTGGTTTTTAGAAGTGTTGGTTTCCTGTTAATTCCATCTTATTATAACAGATGAATGGTTTCTGATGTCACAGGTCATTAACATACCACGCTTAAAAATTGGCTACACTTTCCCTGCCATCATCTGCAGGCTTGCCTTCTGACCCTCTAAGTACATATCGTGTGTTCTCATCTGTTCTCTTTGCTAACACCTGACAATTCCAGGTTGAGTAAAAATGATTGTCTACTTCTTTGCCCCCCTCCTCCACAGAAGCCCATTGGTGCTAATTGTGTGGTTTCACCAGTTCCTGCGTAATTCAAGAACTCCGCCTTTGATGTAGGTTGAGCAGTCTGGGTCGCCTCAGCCTCTTCAAATACAGATCAAATGCATAAGGGGCCTCGAGGACAAGGCTCTTACCCCCTCAAAGTGTCCCTGCTTGGTCAACTCGGGGGGCTGTGCCTTGCAGTGGTGGCAAACGGAGCAGTCGAAGACCAGAACACACCCTGTTAAGCATGGTGGAAACTTTTATGATGTGGGACTGTATTTCCATGAGAGCCGCTAGGTGGTAAGCTGACCTTCGGCACACACCTGCCATCTTCTTATTACCTGGCTTCCCCGCTCTGCCTATGTACCTCCACCTTTCCTTTCTATTTATGTAGCTATAGATAATAAACTTTGTGTCCTAAACATAAAAGATTTCCTTCATTCATGCTTTCTTTCATTCATTCACTGAGCAAATGCCCAATAAGCACCTATTACGTGCTGAGCACTGTTATGGACCATACATGGACATCCTAAATCCTGTATAAAATAGAAAAGCCATCTTTATTTATCAAGAACATATTTTATGGATTCTTGATATAGTTCCTCCTCTTTTCAGGATTTGTAAGCTAAGGGATCACTGATGTGTGCATTTTGTATATAATACATGTGTACCTGTGTAGGCAGCCAGGTACACTGACGTTAGGTGAGAATCAGGCTTTAGGTAAGATGAGAATTTGGAGGGTCTGTACAGAAAATATATGATGGACATAGGGGAGCGTGTTTACCCTGCCAAGGAGTTCTGGAGGAGACAGTGCTGGGAGAGGAAGTGTGGGTAAGATTAGAGAGTGACCCTGGATGCAGGAATGAGAGCCAGGGTCGGAGAGCATCAGGTGACCTGATGCAGAGAGGGGAGGCTCAGCATCCTCTGGGGTGTCAGCACTGGGCAGAGTGTGTTTCCCAGGGAGCTGCAGCCCAGCAGAAGCGGAGGCAAACGGGCTGGAGGTGTCCAAGATCCCTCATCTTGGGGCAATGTGCTGGATACTGGGCATAAGCAAAAACTCGTTACAAATATAGAACTGCCTTCTACACTATTAGTTTGAACTGCTAAAAACATTTATAAGAATCGATATAGGTATCACAGGTTGATATTTAAGAAGAAAATACTTTTTCTCTAAAATAGAGTGTTCTTTCTTTCCCCATTCTCTTTAAGTCTTCTGATAAAAGTTATTTTTTTTTATTAATTTTATTATGTGTTATTTCATTAAGGGTGGTAATATACCCTTCACATGAATGTAGTCTTCACATAATATATTGCAGTTATTCTGGCTACTGAATGACCAGCTGAAAAAATTTAAATGGAAAATGTAGCTGTAAAAATGAGCAATTTTGTAGAGTAGAACTATACCTAACAGTCCTGTGATATCATTAGTTACCTCCATTATCTGATAAAGAAACAGATTTTCAACCTGTTTTTCACCTTAACATTTTAGATATCTAAGGCCCTTGAAGACAACAATTTCATAGTGAATTGTAACAAGCAGAAAAAATGTTTGGTATCAATAAAAGCTACACCATTGAATATTAAGTGCAGAGTTCCAAATGGCCACTCTGTTATTTAGAAGTTGATAGGGGTTACAAACAAAAACCAAAAAGTAAAAACAGCCTGTCATCGGGAGCCACGTACTGAACAGATCTTTAGTGAATGTTGCAGCGTAGCCCTATGCCATATTCACAGCCGGGTTCAGTTGTGCTTTGGGGAACTAGTAGTGATGGTGGTGGTGGTGACACCAGAAGTCTCTTTGAAACAGGGTCTTAAAGTCATCTTGGGGAAGAATTCTTAAAAGAAGAGATCCTGGACTGACAACATTCACTGAGGAACCAAGCAAGACTCAGTTGGCTCATCTGTGAAATGGGTTTATTGATGCCTGCCTACCAGAGGTGTGTGAAAAATGACTGAGTTGATTCCTGAAGAAATGCATAGGGCCAATACATCGTAAGAACTCAGAAGATACTTGTATTATTATTGATACAATTTTGCTGTCTCTTTGACAGTAAAACCTATAAATTCTTACCCACTGGACTTTTCAATCCATCTGATAAATGCTTATATTTCACATAACTTTCAAATTAACCTTTGGTGCAAATGATGTAGATTAACAATATTTTTCTCCAATAAGTGATCCCAAAGGCCTTGTTAAGAAGAACGATGTGTGTGAAGGGTGTTAGTCTAGTGTGACTGTGGAGATGGCTTTTCCCCTGGGGGAGCCCACTGACTACCAGCAGCAGAATTTGAGGACAGGGACCAAGAAGACATCAATTCAGCCCCTGAACTGAGGACTTGGTTCTCATTGTTTACCTGAGAGAAATTTCAGGAATGTGGTGGTAGCCAAGAATTTAGTTAGCAATTTAAAAACAGGATCCAATCAACACCTAATGAGCAATTACATTCTTTTGGCACATTTTAATGAAGTACCTAACATTTTAAAGCATGGAGCTAGGCTACAAAAATTATCATTCAAAGAACTGCTTTTTTAGAGCCATCTGCATAAAAATGTTTTATATCAGAAGGCGATAGAAAGAGTTTTTATCATTGTTAATATTTGTTTAGGTGTCCGTCCCCCTGGATTCCCCCATTAGTGTGTGATCTCTGAATGCACAAACCACATCTATTAATATGTTGGCTTTGTAGAGGGCATTCCGTGCGAGCTGTCGAATGATCGTAACTGGGAACGCTACAGGTAAGATACCAGGAGGGATCAGAGGATGAAGAAGTACATCGAGGACATTTTCAGGGAGAGGGAACAGAACCACTAAGAGATGAGGTCACAAAAATATACATAGTGTTAAAAACTGCATCAAGCCTGTCGGGAAAGGCAAAGGCTGGCGATAGCTCCAACGATAAAATGTGTTTTCGTTCCTGCCAAACAGAACCAAAAGTATCTTGGACGAGTTGATATAGCAACCCCAAATTTCCTTCCCCTGTGTCAGAAACAAATGAACAAAAAATAATTACCTCCTGCCACAGTCAAGGAAAATTTACTCTTTAGCAGCTTGACAAAATGTCACTGAATTACATCCATCCCTTGGTTTCACCTAGCAAAATTCTGGCTCCCCAAAGAAATATGCTAGGCTATTTCGTATTCAGTGAATATAAGAAAAGTACAAAATTTAGGATGAAAACAAAAACAAGAAAAGCACCAAAATATACAAAACTTGACAGGAAAGAGAAGCCACCTGAGGCTTTTTGCTTTCAGAATAAAAATGCCATTGCTCAAAGTCTGCTTATTCCACTGGGCTCTACGCAACAGCATCAAGTTTTCCCACTAAGCACACAATTCTGCTGCCAGTCAGTCTCCTGGCGGTTAGTGGGAGACTGACAGGTAAAAATGCAAGTTTTCAAGCAATGCAATTCTGTAATAAAAGAAACACACTCACGAAAACACATAAATGTGCATTGTGTATGTAATTGATATGGGGACATTGAAGATATTTATTTCATTACATTTAAAATACAAGTCTAAGGTAGGTGCATCTCTGTACTTACACCGTGAGTGGGAGAAGTTGGCTTCCATAAAAAAGAGAGAGATGATCATTGCCTTGGATTGAGTGTCTCCCCAAAACTGGACCCCCACTGTGACAGTGTTTAAGAAGTTAGGAAATCCTATTATGGCCATTGAAAGGCGGGGCCTTGAAGAGGTGACTAGATTGCAGGACCACGCCATAGTGAATGGATTAAAAATGGTGGTCATGGGCATGTCTCGGAGGGCTTTAAAAGGAGAGTGAATGAGGAGGTTAATCTCCCTCTGTTTCTCTGCTTCCACCATCTTGCAATGTGAGACCCCTGGGTCACTGTCACCAGTTATATTCTTTGGACTTTGGACTTCCCAGCCTCTGAAGTGTAAGCAATAAATTTTGTTTTCTTTATAAATCACCCAGTTTCAAGTACTTATGTTATAAGCAACAGAAACAGACTAAGACAGTCATCTACTCCTGTACAAAAAGAACTGAGAAGTCATGACCCAAATGAAAGGAATAGGCCCCATTCATTGAGAAGCCCCAAGTCTGCAGAGGAAATGCCTACTTTACACATCTGTAAGCCTACGCTGCTAACAGATTTCTGAATGAGGGCACAATGTTATAGCATCAAGGGTGGCTTACCTTTGACATCAGGCTGGGCCAGGAGACAAACTCCTGAAGGTTAAGGTGAAAGAGTTGCTTATAGGTGTTCGAGAAGTCTCCTGAGGGAGTAGGGTCAAAGGTGTATCACTCCAGACATCACAGTACCATTTCCAGATACTATCCCTTAGATCTTGCTCCAAATAATTCCCCATCTTGACATCAGTTTTTCTCAACTGTAAGGTGAAGGGGGTCAGATACAATGAGTTAACTGACAAGTCTAAGCCTCAGTCCCCTCACGTAAAATAAGGTAATAATAATTCTCTTGTTTGGGTCACTGTGAGGATTTTGTGAAGGCAAATTAAATTATGGACTCCAGACTTAGGCTCATAAATTTTGAGCATCTTTTTGAAAGATTTTGAGTAATTCCTTGGTAAAGACATTTGGAACATATTGATTTCTGACATTTATCCTGGAAATATTTCAGATGGAAAATATTGCCTCCTTTGTTGATAGTATTCAGCAATAGCCAATAGGCTTAATTCTTTGTAAAAAATATGCCAAAAAAATACACCTTTTGACTAATGGTGCTGGCAGGTGATGAACTAAGTTAAGAGTTCATGTTATCTCACTCCACCATCCTGCCAGAACCAGGAGTCAAAGGCATATTTTATTTTTAGAATTTGTTCTATAGACAACTGGGAATCTAGGTAAGATATGAGCAAAAGGTGTTTACACGCATAAACACTCAAGAACAAAAGGCATCTTCTTGAGTACCAGAAATAAAGACAAGATTAGAAACCAGAGAGGGAAGTGGGTAACCTGAGGCTGTGGCTACCAAGGAGAGGGGAACACACTCTCAATCTCATTGATCTAAAGGTTTGGATTTTTAGTGGCCATTCAGGATATGAATGAGGCCTTGGGACCAGCAGGTACAGAGTGTTGAAAGACAGTCTCCTGCATAAATGTAGGATACTCAAAGTGTGTCCAAAAGGCATAGACTACACAAAAAAATCTGTCCATTAGATAAAGATAAAAGATGGAGATAAAAATCTCTATTAGAGAACTAATAAGAAATTTATCTTCCTCCAAATTCTGTTCAAAATTGTAATTCTCCTAATAATAATCTGCAACAGAATTCCTATGATGGAAAAAAATATATAGTAGTTGAAATTAAAAATTCAAAAGGTATATTACACAAAGATTAGACTCTCTGAATAGAAAACTAATGAAGTAGAAGCCAGATCTGAGGAAGCTTCTTAGACTGCAACACTAAGAGATAAAAAGATGGAAAAAGTGAAGTGATTTGAAATGACATAGAAGAGGAGGTCTAACACACCTCTTATACAATTTCCAGAAGTGCAGAGTAGAGGGAACGAGAGAAAGACATTACATGAAGAGATAACAGCTATGAATCTCTCAGACGCATTGGAAGACGTGAACGCTCAGATTAAGGGAACAGAAATTCTGAGCAGGATGAAGTTAGACTAATGCACGTGGACACATTATAATGCCACTGCAGACAGAATCAGTAGAGGACTGAAGACAATTGAACAACACATTCAAAATTCTGAGAGAAAATTAATAAAAAATATTACTCAACCAATCTATCATCTATCATTCAAGAGTTGGGGCTGGGGTGTTGCAAATGAATAGAAACATTATTTGACTAAGAATATTGTTATTAGTTTCCTAGGACTTCCATAAGAAAGTATCACAAACTTAGTGGCTTACAACAACAGAAATTTGTTGTCTCAGTTCTAGAGGCAGGAAGGTCCCAATCGAGGTGTTGGGGCCCCATGCTGCCTCTGAGGGTGCTGGGGTCTGTGCCTTTCTCCCAGCTTCCAGTAGCACCAGGGGTTCCTTGTCCTGTAGATGCGTCCCTCCAATCCTCATCTCCACGTGGTGTTCTTCTTGTGTGTCTTCATGTCATGTTCCCTCTGTGTGTGTCTGTCTCTGTCTCCAAATTTCCCTTTAAAAAAAAAAACAAAAAACACTGGTCATACTGGATTAGGGCCCATACTGATGACCTCATCTTAACTTAGTTAAATCTTTAAAAAAAAAGCCTATTTCCAAATAAGGTCACATTCTGAGGTACTGGGGGTTAGGATTTTGTCATATATTCTTTTGAGGGACACAATTCAACCCACAACAAATACACCCTTAACAGAACCTTGCTAAAAGAATTAACAAAGGATATCTTTTAAGATCAAGGAAGAATGCAAGAACTGTGACATCTTTATTTTTTATAAATTTCTATTTTTGAATTGTTTTATAATTTTACAAAAGAATATTAAATACACGATATGCCTTTTTATCCAATTTTAATAAAATATTAGGCATTAAGAACATTGGAATAGCAAAAGAAAGAACAAATGATCATATAATTTGTATAATTAAATGATTATTTCTCCAACTAATTAGCTTCATAAAAACTCAAGTAATTAACTCGAAGTCAAGGGTTGGGGCTAGGGCATCTTTACTTTTCAGAAGACATGCATACCACACTTTGGGAACCACTGGCTTAAACCATTCATATATGTGTGCAAATCCATCTTGTTGATAATTAGCAAGATGAAAAGTGATAGAAAACATTACTAAAAGAAAACACTAAGTTAGAAAAATATTATTATAGGACAATTGTACAGATCCTTTAGAAGTTTGGTGAGAGATTTCACTATTTCTTCATCAGTGCTTGATTTTTAATACATTAATGTGAATAAATAAATCCAGAATTTTTAGGGCTGTATAGAAGATTGAAAGAGAAAATGTTTTTTTTTAAAAAAAGTAATTTCGAAGCATGTAAAGCTAGATACAAATTAAAAATTGTGATGACGATTTTCCTGTTGCTGATTATCTCGCATTGTGATCTTTTGGGTGACATTTTAAAATATCATTACTGAACTTTGGCAATGGTATGTGAGCTGAAAGCACTTTCTGTTAATTATTAGCTAGAACTGTTATGCTTGCAGTTCTCATTTCATTGGGTACAGAGATTGGCCAACTTAAAAAAAGGATACAAATAATAGGTTAAAGAAGCAAAAGCAGCAAAATTCAGGCA
>NW_007741317.1:24940-25899 GCF_000696425.1 Galeopterus variegatus | reverse complement strand
CATTAGATTGTTGAAAGTTAACATGAATAACATGAGAAAGTAAATGTAACACTGAATTCAGGAGCAGTGTCAAATCAAATATTTCCATGTCAGATATCAATGACTTATTGTGCAGATTTTTAAAAGTTCTTAAATGCTCTGGGACATCAGTTTCTTCATGTATCAAATAAAGTTATTGGCTAAACACTTTTAAGTTCCCTTTAACTGTCTACTGCACATTAAACTGAGTGAAGAAAAAGATTATAGCAAAATAGTATGAGTGTTTGCTTTCTTATTTTTACAAAATGTTACAGAGACCTATTAATGTCTTGGGAGACATTGTCTCCAATTTGTTACTCCAATCTTGTGTTAGCATGGTATTTCACTGTCCTTGCCATAATTTCATGTTATAACTTGATATATATAAAATCATGAGAAGAGTGGAATCATTTTACATTTTGAAAATCTCTGTAATGCTTGTGTAAATATAAGATAGCTGGATTCTCACATTTATTTTTGCATGTAGCCCATTATAATATATTTTGTTTTATAGTTCAAGTATGTAAAGAAAATTTGGTCTTATACAGACAACTAGATGGAAAAGATNTGAGTGAAGAAAAATATTATAGCAAAATAGTATGAGTGTTTGCTTTCTTAATTTTACCAAATGTTACAGAGACCTATTAATGTCTTGGGAGACATTGTCTCCTATTTGTTACCCCAATCTTGTGTTAGCATGGTATTTCACTGTCCTTGCCATAGTTTCAGGTTATAAATTTCATGTTATAACTAGATATATATAAAATCATGAGAAGAGTGGAATCATTTTATATTTTGAAAATCTCTGTAATGCTTGTGTAAATATAAGATAGCTGGATCCTCACATTTATTTTTGCATGTAGCCCATTATAATATATTTTTTTATAGTTCAAGTATGTAAAGAAAATTTGGTCTTATACAGACAACTAGATGGAAAAGAT
>NW_007741317.1:20570-24269 GCF_000696425.1 Galeopterus variegatus | reverse complement strand
AAGGAATCTGAAACCATATCAATGTACATTTTGTACTTTGTTATGTTAAAATTCATCAGTTTATCTTGTGCTTTGAATATATCTTTTCCAGATGAATGGTTTTATAACACCTTGCACTGATCATTTAAGAAAATATCAGTTCACGGAATTATGCAACTCTTTCAAATATATAAAAAATAATATTCATAAATGTATTGTGGTTTATAACATACGTAGACATAAAACAATAACACTTATGGCCCAAAGGACAGGAAGGGGAAATGAAAATATATGCTTGGAAGATTAATTGTAGGGATATAATATTTTTTTGAAGACAGACTGTGAGAAAACTTGAAAATTTCATCTACGCATGTAGTTTTATGTATTTCTCCTATTAGGTCTAACAATTTTTGCTTTATCTAAAAATAGATCTACTGAGTATGGTATTGAGGCTCAGAAAATAATGCCCAAAGCTTTGGCATGCTGAGTACTTTGATCTAAAGGACACTGGAAGTCCTCAGAAGCAGTCTCAGAACCAAGGTTTTGTTGACTTTCTCCTGCTCTCCTGTTTCTAGCCCCTCCTTCTTTCCAGAAGCTAGTCATAGAAACCAGAATTCCTCTTTCCCAAGGTAGGTCACAGAAACTAAAATGTCCTCAATGTCAGCCATAAAAATCTAAAATTATTACCCTAACCTTACCCTTTCCATCTAGGAGCTGGACAGGAAGAAATTCTCTGACCTACCTTGCCAGATAGTAGTTCTTAAGACCCTCGTTCAAGAGGGATCCTGCCCTGTACCCAGGAGGAAGGAATGCTATATGGAAATAATAAATAATATAAACAGACAGGCTTTGCTGGGTTTCCCACCTCAGTCTACCAGCATTAGATTTTACCCTTACTATCTAATCATATTTCTACACAGCTGCCCATTCTTCATTGAATCTAAGCATAAAAATGAATAGTTTTCCCTATACCGTTGGGTCATTTCTGAAGGCTGAAGATTGTTACAACCTACTTATAAATTGTCCCCTCTGTCATTATAAAACTTTTCTCTTATCCATGATGATTTTTCTTACTGTAAGTTCTGACATAGCTGTTATTAAAGTCACTGCTCCAGGTGCCTTTTGAATAGTGTCTGCATGATGTATAATTTTGGATCCTTTTAGATTTAAATTATGTATTCATGTTAAAAGTGGTTTTCCTGTACAAAATTTGTAGTTGTCCTTTTCTTCCACTATGACGATTTCTTCCTTGTGACCCGAGTTTAAAGCATTTATACATAATGCAGTTATCACCATGATTGAGTGTAAATGTACAATCTGATGATTTTCTACTTTTGCTTTTGTTCTTTGCTCCAATTTTTGCCCTTTTCTACCTTTATTTAAATTAATCTAATACTTTTTAACATGCTTTTTTATTGTCACTGCTGGCTTAGTAATTGCATCTTTGTTGTTTTTTCTTTTTTGTCATGGCTTTAGGGTTTACAAAAAGTATCTTTTTTAAAGAAACACACATTTGCTAATTTCAAATAAATATAATAATATAAATTAAAGACTAATAATAATGTCAAAGTTTGATTTAATAATTTTGAAAGTTTTATTTAATAATTTTAAAAACATTTTTGTTATTTGTATAAATTATCTTTATTTGCACTGCACTACTTTTAGAAAGTTTAATTAATATTCCTGTATTGTTACTTAGCTTAGGAAACTATAGAAGCATTTAAGTACATATTTGCACAAATTTCCAATTAATGCAGCAATAAATATTCGTTACACTTAAATAACGTTATTAATATGTAGACTTATTTTAATACTTTTACTTTATATTGTAGAAGAAATAAATATCTTTTTTTCCCCACCTTAGGTTCATGACTAAGGCCCCCCAAAAAGATTGATTAACAAGAGAAAAGCATACAAATTAATTTGATATAATTTTTATGTGACACAGGAGCCTTAGGAGCTAAAGACCCATAAAAACAGGTTCTCTGGTGTAGTTTTATGTTTAGGTTTGATGCAAAGTACACAGTTGTGGAGCAATATGATTGGAGATAATCTAATGATAACAAACTGTGGGAACTTAGCAAGGCTTGTTTGTTCAGATTCTTCTCTTTGTCCCTGTGTATTCAGAGATAATGATGCTCCTTTCCTAACTACATGCTTCAAAAAGTAGAACATCAATCTATGACTATGGGGAAAAAAGCAAATAATTCAGAGAACATTTTCTTTAAACAGATAAAACAAAGTCACAAGAAAAGAGCTTCATTTGCTGCTATTTCCATAAGGAATACTATAGAAAGAAAGTTGAAAATAGAAGTCTTTTATAATTTATATATTAATAATAGATATACCCTCCCACCCAGCCACTTAGGTCTTTATATTTTAAAAGAGGTTAATTTTTGTATAAAGCATTGAGATTTCACACACAAAATATTACCAAGACATATTCTTTTCTTTAAATGTGCAGAGCACAATATAAAAGGAGGCTCAACTAACATGAATTAACATATTATTTCTATAAGTGTTGAGTATTTTGTATGAAATAGTTTCATTAGTGACTTGATTCATGTCTTTATGACTTTATTTAGCTATTTTTGACAAAATATATCACCAGTCTAGGCAGGTGAAAACTGAGTGGTTACTGGTAACAGAGGCTGGGTTCTAATAGCTGAGTTCACTGCATGCATTATGAGAATCACTGGGGTGCTTTTGTGCCTTGAGTTTTAATATTGTCACATGAAAAATGGGGCATTGAAAACTGTGTCAAATTTGAAACAATTACTTTCTGCCTTTCATATGTTTTTTTTTTCTCAAAGTTTGGGGATGCTCAAAGGAATACATTAACACAAGAAGAATTTCTACTATATTCTGACTTTATTCTGTTCCTTCCTTAAGCACAGAAGGGGTTACAATCCATTGTAATTTATTACATTTTATTTAAACTTAATTTATTTTGTTTTTACCCTGCTATAGTTATAAGCTAATCTAAGAATTAGCTAAATATGAACAACACCTCATTTCATACCACATCATTAGCAAAACTTCCACCCTCAACACTGAGACCCACCCATCTTTTTCATCTAAGCATTACTACTGTTTTGTTAGTTAGATTGATTAGCATCCACATATTTTTTTTTCTATAAAATATTGAGGATGGGGTAAGAGGCCATTTAAAAATATATTGGAAAAATGGAAATAATCTAATAAGCATAGAAATAAACAAGTTTTCAAACAAATTAGCATAATGATGCATAAATTCATACATAAGTAAATAAGTGCAAGTAAAACAGCATTATAAAATTTTTCAAATACTTGAAAATATTAATAATTTTAGTTTAGTCTTTGTTGAAGAAAAGTATCAGAATTTATCGAAGTTAAATTTTACTTATTTCCTGACCCATCAGTTTCGTAGCTAGGAGTGTCCCCTATTCATACACTTCAAAGAAATATACAAAATATATTCATTTCAGCAAAGTTATTAGCCAGAAACTTGAAACCACATAATTATTCTGTGAAATTCTTGACAAATATTCTACTCAATGATAGTAAATATTTAGAAAATTCTAAAAACAAGACATAATATTTCAATGAAATAGGAGCATACTATTATTGTGTCTTGTAAGAAATCATTTTGCCAAAGTTGCTTAGAGCTAGAATAAGAAACTAAGTTTAGAGGATAATATTTCTATTCAGTCCTTCATTCACTCACTCTTACAGGATTAA
>NW_007741317.1:10005-19632 GCF_000696425.1 Galeopterus variegatus | reverse complement strand
AGGATTAAAGGTAAAGTTTCTATTATTAATTCATTCATTTCACCATCTATTCACACTTGTAGAAGATATTTATTATAGGCCATAGGTGAGATGCTGCTCATGAAAGAAAAATGCACACATTTATTTTAACTGGTCTTTTTAGAGGAGTGGAGTCTTTGCTAGGACGATTGGTACCTAAATGGAAATTAAAGAACAAGCGACCTTTCCTTGAAGAATTGCAAGAAGACACCCATTCTGAGTAAATCAGTCAGAAAAAAAAGATCTCTTCTTGTGTGCAGATAAAGCTACATCACACAGGATGCATGTTTGGCAAGGAAGGCAAAGGCTGTATTATATAGTCTTTGCTCTTGCCTCTTTGGCCAGTCACCGTGTTGTATAATACACCCTGACAACCTTATTCAGAGAAGGTAGAACTTGGAAAAGATTGCTGAGAATACAGATATATGATTTAATCAATTTATCTTAATATTTTCTATATACCCTTACTTATATATGTAGAAGTGGGCAAATGCATTTGCATGGCAATCAAAAACTGATCTTAAAATCTTCTGGATAATTTAGAGTCTGGTTGTCCACCATCGTTCAAGCAGATAACTTTATGACGTTTCACACAAGGTAAGCAATGTCTTTGTTCTAGGTTGTGGCTATAGCACAAAAAAGAATGTTTATGTGCAGTCTATTTAGAGTTCAGGAAGAGGGTGGGGCAGCAGAACATGCATTCTAATGACGTTGGTAGAGCTGTAATAGTAGGCAGGTAAGGGAATTTCTACTGCCATCTTAAAACTTAACCTCAGTTGTTGGGAAGCATATTTTGGCAAAACCTACTCTATCCTTTATTTCTTTCCCTTCTCAGCTGATGTGTTCTGTGGAATCTGAATTTGATAATTGGGTAAATTTTGTTGGGCATTGAGGGGGTAGAAAGGGGTGAAAAAATTATCTTCTTTAAACAATAATTTTTTTTCTGACTTTTCTTTCACATTTTTTCAGGTTTGTTTGGTAAAGGCTTTATTTGAAAAGGACTTCTATTTTACTTTATTTTGATTATAGGTTAGTAGTATTATAGAATATTTGAAGATGCAGAAATGGCAAAAGATCAACAGAATGGTTAGAAAAGCAAAGGAAATCAGCAGCTTTTGTTCCACCCATAAAGACACCTCATTTCAGAAATCAATTACGTTTTGAATACGTCTGTAATCAGTGCTTCTTTAAACTGAACTCCTTAGTGAACCTATAAGACTATTGCTACCTTGTGGTTTAATCAATGGGAAGAAATACATGGCAAACAAGCTTCCTTTCCTTGCTTCTGTCTTTAATAACTTGTTAAGAGAAAATTTTGCATTTTGTATTTGTTCCAAATTGATGTTTCTGGTTATTTTGAATGTTGGTACTGTTGATTATTTTTAAATAATCTACAAAAGGATTTAAGCTGAGGCACTGACATTACATGTTCTCATGAATGTAGTCACCAATATGTATCAGTTTATGATTTTATACAAAAAAAAATACATAAAAGATACCCTTTCAAGGTACCTTTTTAAAAAAAGGTGATATTTATATATTAAAATTCTGCTAAAAGTGAAATCTGATGGAATGGTAATGCCCTTAAAGAAACACTAATTAAAAGTGAAAATTCTTAAAAGAAATTGGGTAATCACAAATTCAACATGAAATTCGAAGTGGATCCAAGCTAAAGGGGTCAAGGAGCTGAATAGTTCTATCTACTAATTCATGTTACTAGATGGGGAAGAAGCTGTCAACATTCAGTTGATAGGAACTCAGCTTAAAAGCTAGGCTTTCTCTTTACGTTCATGTGAATACAAATATTAGTAAAGAAACAAAGTATGAACTTATCAGGTCTTTTAATATCTTTCTTTACTGAAACTATCACTTACTGAAGAGTCATTAGCATCGTTCCTGATATTCTAATTTTTAAAAATTTTATTTGAGAGGAAGTAATTAAACAAACAATAAAACACTTCAAGTATCAAAATAAAATAAAATCAGCCCTAACTTACTCTTATATGTACTAGTGAAAAATACATTTAAAACAAAAGCCAACACTTATTAAGCTTTTATTTGTTCTAAATATTTTGAACTAATTAGCTCATGGGATAAATTTCACAACATCTCTGTTATAACCTTCATCTTAAAAATGAGAAATCTATGGCAAAAAAAAAGAGGTTAAGTAATTGCCCAATATTACACAGTGAACAAATAACTCTGTCAAAAATCCCTAAGTCATGTTACTAGATGGGGAAGAAGCTGTCACCATTCAGTTGATAGGAACTCAGCTTAAAAGCTAGGCTTTCTCTTTACGTTCATGTGAATACAAATATTAGTAAAGAAACAAAGTATGAACTTATCAGGTCTTTTAATATCTTTCTTTACTGAAACTATCGCTTACTGAAGAGTCATTAGCATAGTTCCTGATATTCTAATTTTTTAAATTTTATTTGAGAGGAAGTAATTAAACAAACAAACAAACAATAAAAGACTTCATGTATCAAAATAAAATAAAATCAGCCCTAACTTACTCTTATATGTACTACTGAAAAATACATTTAAAACAAAAGCCAACACTTATTAATCTTTTATTTGTTCTAAATATTTTGCACTAATTAGCTCATGGGATAAATTTCACAACATCTCTGTTATAACCTTCATCTTAAAAATGAGAAATCTATGGCAAAAAAAAAAGAGGTTAAGTAATTGCCCAATATTACACAGTGAACAAATGACTCTGTCAAAAATCCGTGTAATTGGGCTTCAGAAATTGCATTTCAGCCACTATGCTATTCTGTTATAACCACTGTACGATATTACATCTCAGTGTATTACAACAGTGATATTTTTTGTACGCAAACAAATATTGATGAAAAACACCTTTGACATGGACTTTCTGTTTTCATTTTCATCAAATATTAAGCATTGCATAGCAGCACAAGGCAAACTGCTGTAATTCTTTAAACTTGTTTTTTGTTATTTCCTAATGGAATTAGACATATGTAAAGATTCACCGTCTGGATTATTTCTGTATATTGTCAAGGCATTTTTCCATACAATGTTTCTGTGAACTCAAATAAAATAAGTGAGTTTTACATTTTGATGTCCTTTTTGAAGGAAGGTAGAAAAAGTCTTTCTCTGTTAGGCTGTAGATAGAGGTGATGGAGATCTCCTAATAATACCCGTGTTTTATGAATCTTTTATACTCCAGGTCTCTACTATGCAGAAGTTTAAAAATCCCTAAAGGAGCCAGTCTATTATAATAACTATTCTTCCAGTCATATAAATGGCTGCCTTTCACTGCTTCCTCTGTCCTTTCTCTTCCTTTTTCCCTATTATCATTTTCAGTGTTTTATCTGTACTTATCTCTTTGTTTGTCCTTTTCATTCTACTGGTATTCTCTCTCAGCTCCTGTGGTAGGTATACACTTTCTATATCAGTTTAAACTCATGCAGAAATATTACAGAAAATGCTGTGATGATACAATTTGAGAATTTAATTTTGTTCTAAAGTACAATTATAATGGGGGGGGGCATTTTACAACAAGCTAGCTCTGATGCTAATGTCTTTATATTTGTGAAAGAATTTCGATAAGCATTATCTTATTCTTTCCTTATAACACTCCCGAATAAACACTTTAAATGAAGCTAAATAATAGTTAAGTGATAGTCTAAGGACTCAAAATTTGTTATTAACTAAACATAATAATAGTCAAGTGATAGTCTAAGTCAAGTGATAGTCTAAGGACTCAAAATTTGTTATTAACTAAACATAAAATAGAACCCAGATCCCTAGGTGACCCTCAGCCAGTGACCTCTTTTCCACATTGGTTCATGGGCACTAGAGGGAAGCTGAAAAGAATCAATAAAGAATTAAATTGCTATTATGTGCTATGCACTGTTGCTGTTAATAAAGAAATATATTTTCTTCCATGTAATTAGGAATCTCCAGTATTCATTTCTACTACTCAAATTGACATCAACCCAAGTTAGTGTACCATTATTGCATGTAGTGGTTTTAGAGAGTCATGGAGAGCTCTTCTCCACCAAAACGTTTCCATCAATGCTTTTCTTCAGGCCCTAAAATTAGACTGTCATTATTTTCAGGGTTGAAGATTTTTAAGTCTTTGAGAGATGCCCATGTCTCCAAGACATTAAAAACACAACCTTTTATTCTTTAAGAGACAGCAAAGACTTTAGTGTACAAAACATGTGATAGACACCTGATAGATTATAGGAGACTTCAGGAAAATTCAGAAGGAAGCACAGCATGGAAAAGATGAGGTTGGGGGGAGAAGAGGCTCAGAGACAATTTCATGTTCATCACCCTTTTAACTAGAATAATGTAGTTTCCAGTCTTACCTCATCTCTGACTATTTATTCTCATTTGCAGAATAGTATCATTTGCTTTTAGAGAATTGTATAATTCACTTTCTCCCTAACTCACAGTAAATACCAGATGTTTTTCTGAGTTACTTCTCTCTTTTGAAATTGTCCAGTATTCCCACAAGCTTCTTGCTTGAAAGTCTTACATTCTCAAACGCTGAGCAATCAAAAGGTCAGCAATTTGTCTGTTAGGCTTCCTCCTCTCATTAGACAGATCTGTGCATCCAAGTCTTCACATTAACTGACTGATTGGTCCTATTTGTTATTTATTTAACACATATTTTGATCCAGAAAATGCCATAGGAGAAAAAATGAATAAATACTATCCTCATGATCACATACAAAAATATTAAGCTTTTAAAATTTATTTTATTTTTAATTTTACATATTTATGGGGTACAACATGATATAGAACCAACTGAAATGTCCATCAATGGATGAATGGATAAAGAAAATGTGGTATATACACACAACAGAATACTATTCAGCTAGAATAAAGAATGAAATCCCATCATTTGTGGCAACGTGGATAGAACTGGAGGATATTATGTTAAGTAAAATAAGCCAAGGGACAGAAGAAAAATACCCCATGATCTCACTCCTATGTGGAATCTAAAAAGCTATTCTCATGGAAATAGGGAGTGGAATGGTAGTTCCCAGAGGCTGGGGTGGGGGGGAAGAGTGAAGGGGAGCAAGGGTAAGAGATGGTCAACGGGTACAAATTCACAGACAGATACAGGAATAAATTTTGGTGTTCAATTACATAGTAGGACGACTAGAGTTAACAATCCTGTATTATATAAAAATATATTTATTTTATTTTATTTTTTTGTTTGTTTGTTTTGTTTTGTTTTGAGTGACTGGTAAGGGGATCGCAACCCTTGGCTTAGTGTCGCCCGCACCGTGCTCAGCCAGTGAGCGCACCGGCCATCCCTATATAGGATCTGAACTCACGGCCTCGGCGCTACCAGCGCCACTGCGCTCCCAGCACCGCACTCTCTTGAGTGAGCCACAGGGTTGGCCCTTATAAAAATATATTTAGAGAGAGAGATTTTTAAGGTATAGAGTTCAGTAAAATGATAAGGATCTGTTTTTTTCTAAGCAATTTTGTGATCCAGGCTGAAAGATTTGTGTTTCCTTTGTGATACTAATTGCTATTCCTGTCATTCCCCTGAACCTTCCTGTAATATCTGTCTGTAATTCATTCCCTTACTATTTTACCACTCAACTAACCTAAGCCAATCTAATCAAATCATTTAAGCCATATTGCTAATTACTAATGTAATTTCGCAGTCCTACATACTGTTAGGTTTTCACAGACTCACAGGAATCTTAAAGCTCAACAGCTAAACATGTTCTTAGATACTCTTTACCATAGCCACATACTACACATTGTGATGATGAAGTTCAGTGTCTTTCCTAAGATTATTTGGTGACAGGTCAAGAATCTGGTGTCTCAGTTACCAGTTCTTTGCCCATTCAATTAAACTAAATTTATGGACAATGGTAGATCTTTAAATTCCTTAACCAGATGAGTTTTCTATGGAAATTTTAGGTATCATGATGGTTTGAAAAGGGTGTTGGATAAGAGGAAGACATATTTAATTAAAACAGTTTTTAAAATCAAACCACATAGAAGACACTTCTGCCCTGATGCCACCAAATATCAGGGAAGGGTATGTTAATTTAATCAGTTTCTCCTCTTCTGAGAGACTTTACCAACTGCTTAAAATACTGTTCTCATTTGGGTTAGTGAATTGCTGAAATGCTGTATTTCAGTAAGAATGAATTAATTTAATTTATTATAATATTATATCTGAATGCAGTTAAGATCAACATTGAGATAGAAGGGTCTCTAACTGATACAGGATGTGCTCAGTTTCCCTGGGCTCAGGTTTCAGGACATACCTCTGGGTTTCCAGCCACTCCCTGAGGTCTCAGGCCCCCTCCTCTGAGTTCTCCCCTGGAGAAAAGCTACTTTTGCTGGTTGGACCTATTTTTAGCACCCACACCAGGGAAAATGAGACAACAGGGGATGGCTTATACAATCTAGTGACTGGGCATGCTCAGTAGCGGGCACAGAACATTCTGGTGCATACAACTGGGAGCCACGCCCTTAGTTGAATATTCACTAGATAGAGAAACTATGAAAGTGAATCCCAGCTGAAGGCAGGTTTGTTGCTCACCCTCCTGGAGGCCTCCTACGTTTTGCTGGCTGGGGTGTGTGTACTTTATTTACATTGTATCTAGCTTACTTTCAGCCAGCAGCTGCTCATTCTCTTGAGCCAGCCTGCAATTTGTACTGAACTTTAGTATATTTTTTCTTGCTTTTGTGTTAGACTTGAGGCCTGTACTGAACTTACTTTTGTGTTAAACTTGGTGTGAGCCCCGCTCAGTCTCTGGAGCATGCCGCTCTCTCTCTGTGGAACCTGTATTTGTTATCTATTTTATTAAACTTGTTCTCACTTTCTACTGTGACTCTGCCCTTGAATTCTTTCCTGTGGTGAAGTCAAGAACCTGGTAAGAGGACTGGGTGGGTTGAGGCTGACTATGGGGCTCCATGGACCCTACCTCCAACATCATAACCATCTGAATAAGATTAAACCATTGGATTTCCTGAACCTTGCTATCTGGGGTTCGGGACTCAGTGGACTACAGGAAAAGGACTTTGAGTTTCCTTGGTAGAAAATAGAGTTTGAATTTCGATGTAGACTTGGCATTTAGCTGGTTATTCTTTTTAAATAGAAAATATGGTCTCTGACATTAAAATGAAAAGTCTGCACACATAATATTATTTACACTACAGTAAAACGTTTTGTTGTCAAGCATTACAAATTCAGATCGCACGGCTTCTGTATAGAGTCTGTACTTCTCTTTCTGATCAAATACTTTTATACCCATGCCACTTAAAAGAAGCCAGCATTTGAATCTTTGTGTATTCTCCTAGCTGCTAAACAAGCTTCAGAAGCAAAGCAAGGCAGTGACCTTGAAATGTACCCTTTGCCATAATAAAATCATGTTTGTTTATTTTTTTTCTGGTAGAGAGTTTGCAAAATGTAATATTTCACTTTTATATTCAGATCTTAAATAAGATATATTTTCTCTGGAAATATATTTTAAAACAAGTTGAAAAAGACTTATTAGAAAAACAAAAAAACTACTTTAGACTCTTTTAATTTATGCCCAAAGCAGCAAGGTAAGAGTTCAGAACATAATTAACTTAAAATATACCCTGGAAGTTATCTGACTCATTATACTTTAATGAGTCTCCATAAGTAGATGATCTCTGCAAAAATAAAACAGAATACTTATTACAGAGGCCTTGACTCCTACCTGAGTAAGAAACCTGTAGGGTGTATCGTTGGAGGAAGTTTTAATGTCACCGAACAGAAATAAAAACAAAACTTGGCAATTTAATTTCCTTTACTTGCCAATAGGTAAAAAAGAGAGAAGTCGGTAAGATTTCAGTATGTGGGCAGAGAAATAGTTCCTTCTTGTCAAATAAATTAAGAAATATAAAATGCTCAGTGCTTGTTAAGAAAAAAAAAGATTACATGTGTCATCCACAAAGTGGTATTTTGTATTTAAGAAATTAAAAGTAAGATGGAGAAAAAGTGGTGCTTACCTATAGCCATAGATATAATGTGATACAAAAATCCCATTGTTAGGCAATCCTCGCATAGTTCTTTAGATAGAAAATGCAATAATATGCATTACCCATAAGTACTCCCTTTAGTATAATCATTTCCTATGCAGTGTCAAATGAAGGTACTAAGAAATTTGAAATTTTTAATATATCATGTTTAAGAAATATGATGTTCTTTTACTTGTAGTGTATATAACCATCTACTAGAAATTTGAAACTTTAGAAATAGAAAATAAAGAAATTAAATAGAAGGGTAAATTGTAGACAAATGAAAATTATGAGAATTATTAATCTTCAATCTTTTAAATATTCTTGCTGAGCTATTTGGAAAATTATTTTGCCTCAGACATTAGGGAATAGGACCCAGGAGGAGATGGGATTGTGGCTTCATAAGGCTGTATAAAACATCTGTTTGAGATATAAAGGCTGATTTCTCCCCATGGAAATGGAAAAGTAAAGAAAGACCAAAATACAGTAATTATAAAATTGATGGAGTTTTTGTTCCCTATTCATCTGATAGCTGGGAAGAGGAACTTTTAAGTAAAGGAGAATCCGTAAAAGGGGTATTAACAAGAGAAAATGGAACTGTATTCCCATGTATTGTTTGTCTTTGAAGGAAACCTATGCTGATACCTAGTAGGGACATAAATATTACAATTGGTATAAGTTCAATATATGACCTTATCAGCTCAATACATAAAAAACAATATCAACTAATGTAACTACTCATTTTTGCCAGTGGCAATGTCAAAACCACAGTCAGAAACAATAAAAATCAGTATATTAAATTCATTATCAAGCTTTCGTCAAACATTGTGTTATTACTATTTACCAGGGACAGTGAAAATAGGTAAGGACCAGGTGACTCTTCAAGTTCACCTGCCAGCATAGGAGAGACACAAGCAAAGAAATTATTATAAATTGTAGCCAAATTATATACAATTACAGAGAAGAAAGTCACTAACTCTAGACAAAGCAAAAGCATCAAAGACGAATTCACAGCAAAGTGGACATTTGAGCCGTTTTAATATTTGAATAGGAGTTTGATTCAAAGCTGGCTAAGAAGGAAAGCATTTTAAGCAGTTGTGATAGCCTGTGCATATGAAGGTGAGATATGAAGGAGTAAAGAAGTGGAAAGAGTATGCAACTGTGGTGACAAAGTAGAATACAGAATTTAGAACAGTTGCAGGTAGCTGTGTGATTATGTAAATGATGGAAACTAATAGTGGAAGTAAAACAACTGGGAAGTTGCGATATTTCTCTTTTGTCTTAGCAGCGAGAATGACAGGATGCTGTTGAGGACTCTGATGGAGAGGAAAACTAGGTCAGGGCCAATGTCCTTGTGGAATGTATGAGATTGTGAGGGGAGATGGCATGTGGCATGGCCAGATGACATCAGCAAAGAGTGTTGTGGTTTTTTCAAAGCATTTGTAGTCTGCTAGTGGCGGTAGGAGAGAGGAACATTCTGGTCTAACTTCTCTTACAGCCTGGTATTTAGACATCCTTTGTGTGAAGATTACATGGGAAGTTAATAGATATTCTGCAAAGAGACCTAAAGTATTGAGGAGTCTTTTAGCAAAGAATGTGAGCAAC
>NW_007741317.1:8307-9458 GCF_000696425.1 Galeopterus variegatus | reverse complement strand
AGAACCGACGAGTCAATCCACCAAAAACAGTAACAACGGTTTGCAGAGCAAAATGGGTTCAGGAGAAGCTAGCAGCAGTAGAGTGAAGTATCATAGGGCTCTCAAGGACAATTCAACTATGACTGGAAATAGACAAGAGAGGCTTTAAATGTTCTGAAATAAAAAATTTTACATACATAGTTGCTTTAATTGCTGTAGAAGCTATAAGATCCTGACCAAACGAGAATGGTAATTGTGATAAGATTTCAAACTGAAACATCAGTTTACTATCTTCTCTGCCTATTTCCTACCCAGGTGAGGTCTTGCATTTTCTTCCTTGAAATCTTTCTGAAGCCTTAGCCTGCCTCATTCTCCCTGTTCTCAGAACTTCTGCAATCTGATCTGTGTGTCTTGTCTTACACTGTTCTCTAATAATTAGGTGCCTTGAAATGTCATCTTCAGAGTTGCATTTTTTTTTTTTGCCATAATGCTTAAACAGGTGTTAAGTACATCGTAGCTATTCAGTAAAGACCTGCCTAATCAAGTGTTTAAATAGTATGAGAACATCCAGTTAATGATTGAGGGGTAGGTTGAAGGTTATGTGAGGGACTTTTAACTTATTTCTTTTTCTGAGGGCATCTAGTCTCATCCTTAAAATGTCGTGCAAAGTGCGTTGATTCTTCTTTATTAATCCAGAAAATTGAGTTTTTATTATATTTATACAGTAAAATAAACTGACAAATTTAAACGGTTTGGGAAATTTTCTAAAATATTTGATAATCTTGAGCTATATATCTTCTAGTACAGCTGAAATAAAAATGCAGAAAGATAATTAATCCTTGCTTAGTATGACTGGATTTTAACAAAAGAAGAAAAAACAGCACATGAAAAAGAAGTAAGTGGCTAGGAAAAAGAAAAGCTATATATTTGTGGACACACATATACACAGACACACACACACACACATGCACACATGCATGCATGTTGATTAAAATAAAGTTTCCTATGGGGCAAGCAAACCACAGTGCTCATGACCTGAGGTTGTTAGAGTGGTAAGATCAGGTTTAATTCAGTAAATGCATCTTGAGCCCTAGCATTTGCTAAATACTCTTTTAGTAACTGGGATACTGTACAGAAGAAATCCCAGCTTTTGCATACCATAAATTTTAGTA
>NW_007741317.1:6528-7466 GCF_000696425.1 Galeopterus variegatus | reverse complement strand
TTGTCCTTCACTGTTCTTGAAACTCACTCTTGATTTTTGAATTCTGTCTTAACACATTTTAAGTTTAACACATTTTAATCTGCCTTTTCGATGGATGAGTCAATAAAATATTTAATTATTTGAATTAGTTGATTACAATTTTTTAAAATTTCATATCAATTATCCAGTTTTGAAATTTGTCTGTTCTTAATATTCATAGACATTTCAGTTCAGTGTAAGTTTTATGCCTAGCTGAAGTTTGAATGGGTAATTTGTCAATCAGACATTTCTACCTACTAGAATGCAGGTCTATACACCAAAGCGTGCCCTTATGTTTCCCTTTCCTGCCTAGTGACACTTCATTCAAGCATACTGCCCCAAATAGTCTAGCCCATTTCTTCACGATTTCTGTATTACTACTTTAAAACGTAGCCAAAAGTTCTTTGACATTTTTATAATAAAGAAGGCATCTGTATACTCTCCCTTTAAATATGGGTTGGTTTGTCACTACTTCAACCAATAGCATATGGCAGAAGAGATCTCGCACGTCTTCAGAGGTTAGGCTGTAAAAGACGATGTAGTTTTCAGTACTGTCTGTGGGAACACTTGGCTGTTGGAGCACTTGCTGTTGAAACCCTTGATTCTTTCATGTAAGAAATATGAGTAAAAATAAAACGTATTTATTTTTTATTTCGTAAAATTCTAATGATATTTTAATAAAAACAGTATTCTAGTCATCCTTGCCAAGACACCAGATTTTTTAGTAAAGCCGACTCAGACACTCGGCCAATTGAATAATGCACCTGACCTCTATGGATGCCATATGGATAGAATTATCCAGCCCAGCTTTTTTTGAATTACTGATGTACAAAATGATGCAATATAATAAAATCATTTCTGTTTTAATCCACTAAGTTTTGGGGGTAGTTTGTTATGCAACAATAGATAGCTGGAACCTC
>NW_007741317.1:4423-5113 GCF_000696425.1 Galeopterus variegatus | reverse complement strand
CATTCAAAGCAATACATTGTGTTACGAAATTACTCTACCACGTAAAAATAGTAAAAAACATTGAAGCAAAATACATTAACTACTCTACAGGCAAGGCCACGTGCAGGAGCTTAATAAATGTTTGTCCTGATGGAAAAAAGACCCTTTCATAGCTAATATGTGAGTGATACTAAAATAAATAAGAAAAGGATATAAACCAGGAGGAGATCAGGAGAATCTGCTAAACAGAAAGAAACTTCCAGATCGAAGGAGTCATGACCACGAGAAGAGAAATTAGCTCAGATAGTCGTAGACATACCATACCTCTCTATTTAATTAAATTAGTGAGGGATAAGTAAATGTAACAAGCCACATTTATTAAAACAGATACTCAATTAGGGTAAAAATTAAATGCCAGAATGTGTAACATGCTTCTTATAACCACCCGATTTGTTCCTCAAATGTTAAATACTAATTCTTTTTCTACTGATTAATCTATGCCACATTATAAGTCCAATAAAAGTTATCTATGAATGGCAAATGATCTAATCCCTAATGCTATGGTTAAGTTAAGTCTGAATCTCTCCAAACATTACTTAACAAAAATCTGGATAACATAAAATCTATGTCATAGTTATAGAAATTGTCAGCTTTGGTAGAATTGAACATTTAGCTTATGCCAATCAAAGCTAAAAAATATGGTGTACTTCA
>NW_007741317.1:2243-2898 GCF_000696425.1 Galeopterus variegatus | reverse complement strand
GATACTTAACAGCCAAGGTACTACCAAGACACCAGGCTCCGAGAGAAGGCATGAAGTGTTCCTGTCCTGTCAGGGAAGCAGCACGTGTCAAGGCCAAGAGGCCAGACGGTGCATGGCTGAGTTCAGAAAATAAAGTGGGGCACCACACCTCAGGGAGCATGAGAAGGAGTAACTAGTGAAGTAGAAATGTGAAGAAGTGAAAGAGTTAAACCATGGCTAGGTTTAGAAGAGGCTTGCAAGACATAGGTGCAGTAGAACTGTTTTTCTTGGGCAAATGAGCATCTATTGACAGATGTCAAATAGGAAAGGAACTTAAGATTTTTGTGTTTTAGGAAGATGCATCTGGCCACAATGTGGAGAGTGAGTTGGTAAGAAACAGAATAAAAATAATAATAATAATAATAATAATAATAGCAATAATAATAATAATAATAAAGGAGGATATATTAAGTAGTTGCAGAAATTCAGGCTGGAAATGGATGTCAGCAGGTGTACGTGGAGACCGAGAGAACTGGCGAGGTTAGGAGAGAGATTAGCCAGCCGAGCTAATACCACTTGCTACATTGGCTGTGGAGGGGGAAGGAATGAGCAGATATCAGGATGACACCCCGATTTCTAATTAAACAAAATATTTACTTATGTGGTGCAAGTGGTA
>NW_007741317.1:0-451 GCF_000696425.1 Galeopterus variegatus | reverse complement strand
TGCCCTTCTAAATAACATTTAAAATGTATATAGGAAGCTGCACAAAACATGCATACATGGCCTTATAAATATTTCTAAAGCAAATATCCATGTGAATATTCAGTGATCATCCAGGTTACAAAGAAAATTCTCAGCACCCAGGAGCTCCCACTGTGTCCATTTTTGATCATTCGCTCTTCCTCCCTGCCAGAAGTATGCATGCTAATTTTTATGAGAATAATTTCCTTTCTTTTNTTTTTCTTTTAAAAAGCAGAGGCATTTAAAATTTGTGATATATTTTTCCTAATGGCACTACATGTTTATTTTGAGCAAAAACACAGAATATAAAACATGTTAAAAAAATAAACCTTTTTCTGTTTAGAGAAATCCTGTTCTATAGCTGGAATTAAAGTCTACAGGAACCCTGAGAAAGAGTCTCTCTCCTCATTACCAGAAATAGTGAAATTGTTTT
>NW_007741316.1:25310-25905 GCF_000696425.1 Galeopterus variegatus | reverse complement strand
CAATGCATTCATTCATCCATCCTTCTCTGCAACCCTCATAGGTAGGTAAAATAGTATATCCGCTTTTTAGAGGAGAAAAGTGGGCATAATGGAGTCCCCTTACTTTGCCAAGTTATATGGCTCGTAATAGGCAGAACCAAAATTCAACCAAAGCACTTTGGCTCCTAAGCCTGTGCATATGACCACTCTCATAACACTTTCTCCTGGATGGGCTTTGGTTTCTTCCTCAGAGCAGTGGTCATCACTCATTTAAGAGGGGAGTCTAAGGGAATAACACCCCAGCACATATCTCAGTGAAGCTATGTCAGGAAGCTTGCACAGCAGGCTGGCCCAGGGGCTTCAGACTTTTCTTCAGGCTTTTGTCACTTTTCTGATACCACCAATGACCCAGTCTCTCATTTTCATTTGGACCCCTACATTTCTGTCCTTGCTCACATAAAATTTGATGTGGTACAGAGAATCGAGCTATTAAAATTATTGCAAGTCACTGATTGACCTTCAATAGCTTTGCATTGCAGACCACAGGCAGAAAATGTCTTTCATAATAAAGCTGAGCTGTGTTCTGTTTCCTTTTCTGCTTTTCACTTGGGTCTCC
>NW_007741316.1:21755-23772 GCF_000696425.1 Galeopterus variegatus | reverse complement strand
TTGCTCTTTCACATGACTAAGGAAAATCAGTTGTTCCTGTGTGGCTCCTAATCTAGACCAATCTGGATTATGTAATTCAGAAATACCTTGACGATCTTATTATATGGATGGTGCCTTCTTCATTTCTAAGGTTAATGCATATTTTCCTATTTTGAGGGTCACTTCTTTTAACATCCAGAAGGCTGTATTTAAATACTGTGATTTCAATATCAACCAACACAGAATTTTTCAAATATATTTTAAGTGAAGTTTCTAAATGTACCGTATATTTTAAACATTTGTAAACTGAACCTCATATAATATATTAGCAAGAATAAAAAAATTACAGTATATATTTTGTCTGAGGGTAACACTGAAGCATTTATCAATGGCTGACACATTATTAGGCATTAGATCATCAGATGTATAACATTAAGGGAAATTGAAATGTGTGTGCTAAGTGTCAACAGGATAAGTTGTGGGGGCAAAGCTCAATTAAGGGGTATGGTCTGAAATAGTAGACTTGAAAATGAGAGGCTTTGAGTGGCAGGAGACAGATTATCTGAGGAAGTGTATATAAAGAGAGGAACAATGGATCCTGCAATGAGATGCTGGAAATTGCTAATCATAAACTATCTGTACTTCACAGGTTTGCTCAATAATTACTTTGACTTTTATTGCAGTTTGTTTTCCAAGGCATGCTGAACAGTCTGGTTTTCTCTTTGAGAGACCTTTACAGTGAATGGACATGGAGATTCATTTTAGCCTGTGGATTTGCTTCTTGTAAGAAAAACAGTGAAAAGGGGGAGGATGTTAATTCGTGTTTGTTTTCATATGCATATAGATGCATGTATCTATATTTGCATGCATCTATTGCATATGAATATGCATATATTACATATGCTTATGGATGCATAGGGAGTGAATACATGCGTATCCACATGAAACAAATAACAAGGCGCTGTGGATAAGGTTAGCATGATGAGGTTGCATGTGGTACAAGAGTGTGCTCAGCTCTAAGCGATGCCATTTATAAGCAGTCTTATGCCATGCCCAAACCATGTGGTCACAGGTGGTGGCATTCATTGGGAGGAAAACTTTATACTGTTTATCTTTTTATACTTTGAAATTTTTTGAACTATGTGAATATATTAAAGTATTAAATGAATAAGTCAATTGAATCATAAGGAATGTTTTGAGGAGAATGTAACTCTGAAGGAAAATTAAAATTGCTTAAGTGTTGACATTAGCCTGATATTACACTAATATTTTTCATTAAAATAAGTACTTATAGGAGAAAAAAAATTTGTCATTATAACTTTTGCTCATTTTCTTAACCTCTCTTTCTTCCATAAAAGTGTAAATCAAAACAGCCTTTTTGATTACTTCAATATGTACATTAAATTACTTAATAGCCAAATAGTAGGAATTATTAAACTATTTAACAGTAAATAATACAGAGTTCATCATTTTCAATAAATTTCTAAGCTGAAGTCTTATTTTCAAAAGCCAATTCTATAATCTTTCTTTTTTTAGGTATTTGGCTGAATTGTTGGGTATCTTAGAGAAAGGATATTAGGCATTAATATCAGATGCTTCTTATGAACAATCATTTCCCTCTAAAGGCAAGCTAAACTATCTTGAATTTTGAATTGATCAGTTTATTTTCCACTTTAAACAAATCTAACCTAAATTTTAAGCCCAGCAGTCATGTATTCAATGGATATAAAATCAAGAAATATCAGAACCAAATTATTTAAACATTACTTGGGGAAGTGTATTGTGTTCTAATTTCACTCAAATTGCAAAATAAATGTATCAGTTAGGAAAAGCTAAGCAGTGCTGTGATAACACACAGACTGAACTATTAATGGTCTGAAATACTTAAGGTATATTTCTTGATTATGCTTTCTGTCTGTGAACAGCAAGGGTCTACAATCTAAATATTCCTTACTCTAAGCCAGGGTTTCTCAGCAGTGGCACTATTGACATTTTAGGCTGGATGATTTTTTGTTGCTATGGCTGCTGGTGGTGCTGG
>NW_007741316.1:18013-20755 GCF_000696425.1 Galeopterus variegatus | reverse complement strand
GATCACTGACTTTAATCATTAATAGTTTCAGAGTGTACATATTAAAAATAGCATCTACTTTTGAGAATATATCAGAAAATAATTATTAAAGAACTAGTGATAATACACCTGCAAGATCAAAACTTTATAAATGTGTACCACATTATCCTCAATACATTTTGTGTTGAGCCTTTACCATACGAAGAATAGCTCTAAAGTTTGAGGTTTATGAAACGAAGGGGAAGAACATACGTTTTTTGGGTTGTTTTTCTAGGTGACTTCTGTATATGTTATATTATTTAATTCCCACAACAATCTTTTGAAGGAGGTATCATTAGATGCCTTATATCATTGAGCAATCCATGGGCCAGAGAGTTTGAGTCTGTGACCATATTTATTCAGGCGGTCAGAAGACGACTTTGGATTTAGATTCCGGATTCCTATAGCCAACCCTATTCTCTTTTATTGTATTACATCTTTCCTTTGCAAACTCCAGAACCAAGGAGTTTATGGTTAATTTACAAATGAAATATATGTAAAAATATAAAAATCTAGCCACCAAATGTTTACAGGAGTTATCTTCTTGTATTTGAATTTATACTAGAAGTTGGAAGAATTTGTAGTCTCTTAAAATTAGGGAGAATGTTAAAGGCTGTTGAGTAAAATCATCCATCTTAAAAATTTAGACAGACTATATAATTATAATTTATAATCTAAATTTCTGATTACTTAAATATATACTGCGTTAAAACTTATAAAAATATAAGGTATAATCATACTGTCTTTTTTAAGACAGGAAACAGATTTTATGATAATAGGCCATAACATTATTAAAGAAACTGAAAATTTGTACAAAGAAATTTTGTATACATCATCATGGTGGTTAATTTTATGTGTCAATTTGGCTGGGTTAAGGGATACCCAAATAGTTGTGAAAATATTATTTCTTAGTGTTTCTCTGGGAGTGTTTCTGGAAGAGATTAGCATTTGAATCAGTAGCCTGAGTAAGGAAGATTTGCCTTCATCAATGAAGGTGGACATCATCCAATCTATTGAGTGTTTGAACAGAACAAAAAGGTAGCAGAAGAAGGGCAAATTCTCTCTTTTAGTTGGGAATGGAGAGTACTGACTAAAATAGTCATCTTATTTTATGCTAAATGACCCTTGTGATACAGTTGCAGCAGATTGAACGTTACACTCCCTGTTTATAGATGATAAACTGATTTCAAAGAATGTAAGTGACTCAACCAATGTGTCACTTGTAGGGAAATCAGGGACTGGAACTGAAGTCTTCTGACTGGGTTCAGTCCCCTTTCCATGAACAATTTCCAGTGGTCACTTGGGGAAAGCTTTCATGCTATGATGCTAGACCATACTCGTCATGTTTTTATTTTATAAACAACATACAACCTTGGATTCTTCTTAGCGAATAAACATTGTCAAGTCAAATCCTTTTTTGAGGACTTGATCAATCATAGAATATAACAGCCTCTCAATAGTAAGTCCTCTCCTAACATGTGCAGAAAACATTAGGGCTCTCCAGAGAAACAGAACCAATAGCGTCTGTGTGTGTGTTTACATATATATATATATATATATATATATATATATATATATATACATATACATATACATACACATACACATATACACATACATATACATGTACATACACATATACATATACATATACATATATACATATATACATATACACATACACATACACATACACATACATATACATATACATATACATATACATATACATATACATATACATGTGAAGTGATTTATCATAAGGTATTTTGTACTGGCTCATGCAATTATGAAATGCGGAGGCTAAGTCCCATGATCTGCTGTCTGCAAACTGGAGACACAGGAAAGCTGGTGGTGTAGTTTGAAGGTGTGAGAGCCATAGAGCCCATAGTAGAGATTCCAGTCCACGTTTGAAGGCCTGAGAACCAGAAGTGCTGAAGGCAGATGAAGATCAATGTTACAGTTTAAGAGTTAACTTCACCTACCTCTTTCTTTTTGTTTGATTCAGGCTCGCAAAGGATTAGATGATGCCTGCCCACACTGAGGAGAGCCATTTGCTTTACTCATTTCAAATACAAATCTTTTCCAGAAACACCATCACAGACACATACAGAAATAATGTTTAACCAGCTGTCTGGTCATCCCAAGGCCCAGTTAAGTCTACACATAAAATTAACCATCACTCTAACCATCATCATCATGGCTGTTTTCTCTGAAAATTCAGTTTCACTTCATGGAGTGTTCAACATACTTATTATCCATTTGCAAATTTCATTCCCAGAGACAGATTTGTCCATTCAAGTTGACCTGAGAGCCACTTTGGAAGACAGTCTGGCAGTTCCTCAAGTATAGAGTTACCATATGACATAGCCATGCCCCTCTTAAGTATATACTCCAGAAAATTGAAAACAATGGTCCCCCACAAAAACTTGAGCATGAATATTCATAGCAAAATTATTGAGAACAGTCAAACAGTGGAAAGAACTCAAGTGTTTTTCAAGTAACTAATAGATAAACAAAATGTATTATATCTTTACATATATCATTTGTTATTTAGAATTATTTAGAATAAAGTACTGATATGTGTAACAATATGGATGAATCTTGAAAACATTATGCTAAGTGAGAAAAGTCAAATATTCATTTTATGATTCTATTTATATGAAGTATTTAGAGGGGGCAATCCAGGAGAGGAGGCAGATTGCTGCCACAACTTTATCTTCA
>NW_007741316.1:16957-17849 GCF_000696425.1 Galeopterus variegatus | reverse complement strand
CAAGTTGACCTGAGAGCCACTTTGGAAGACAGTCTGGCAGTTCCTCAAGTAGTTAAATATAGAGTTACCATATGACAGTCATGCCCCTCTCAGGTATATACTCCAGAAAATTGAAAACAATGGTCCCCCACAAAAACTTGAGCATGAATATTCATAGCAACATTATTGATAACAGTCAAACAGTTGAAACAACTCAAGTGTTTTTCAAGTAACTAATAGATAAACAAAATGTATTATATTTTTACATACATCATTTATTATTTAGAATTATTTAGAATAAAGTACTGATATGTGTAACAATATGGATGAATCTTGAAAACATTATGCTAAGTGAGAAAAGTCAAATATTCATTTTATGATTCTATTTATATGAAGTATTTAGAGGGGGCAATCCAGGAGAGAAGGCAGATTACTGCCACAACTTTATCTTCATTTCCTCCCAAGCAGCCTGAGCCTGAGTAAGTAGTCTGTGATTAACCAGGCAAAAGAATAATTTTCAGCTTATGTTTTCTTGAGTCTAAGCAGTTGCTTTACCTAAGTCCCTGGGAATTATTAAACAGGGTGCCCATTACTATTAGTGAATATGTGCAGTATTTTTTTCTTCATAAGGACACTGAATGTATATTTTCTACAGAGAGGGATAATTCTTCTGGTTCGGTGGTTCTCAGAATTCATTATTTTCTGATGAGACACACTTGACAGGTGATGCTCTGTGACTTCCATGCTCACATGGACTTATAGAGGAGGATGTTCAATCCCCTGTAGATCTCACTCATTCTCACTCATTCTACGAAATGCCAGTGTACATAATACTATTATAGGAAAAACTACAAGCAAGTTTATTTAAAAATTTTTTGCAAAGTACATAATTGGGAAGAGCAATGCTTTAAAT
>NW_007741316.1:14873-15800 GCF_000696425.1 Galeopterus variegatus | reverse complement strand
TTAGAAAGTAATAAATGCTTTGGAGTAGAACAGAGCAGGGTATGGGAACTTGGAAGTGCTGAGGAGCAGGTTGGATGTGCTCTTGAATAAGGTGGTTAGAGGTGACTTCACTAAGGTGCTATGGTGCAGACTTGAAGGAAATGCTGCAGTGAGGGCTGTGGCTCTGTGGAGCAAGAGTACAACAAGCAGGTAGCAGGGTAAAGGCCCTGAGGTGGGATCTTGTATTCAAGGAAGATTGAGAAGAACAACTAAGAATTGACTTTGTATACCCATGAGTCATATTTTAANTGATAGAATATGCTCTTAAGAAATTGGTAATTATTCATGTTAGGAAGATGGGGAAAAGAAATATTTAGATCCTATACTTCTTGATGACATCAGTGTAGAAATAAAAGAATACTAACATTTATGATGCTTTTGTTTTTGTTTATACTAAGATTTTCAACCCGCAAAATGAAAGAATTTGGATCTTATCAGCTTGGAGAGATCTAAGATGTTATGGGATTGATTACCAAAAATGAACAAACAAAAGCAACAAAAAAATTGTTTCCTCATTACAAAAAAATTCTGATTACTGGATAAGTAATCTGCCTGAAATTATATCTCAGGAAAAACATGCTTTTAAGTACTTACTCACATTATTGTGTTTGATTAAAGTTATCCAGCATTTTCCACTATGTCAGATAACTATAAGTTGAAAGGAACGGCCATTTAAAGCAAATCTTTGCATTCTATTAGACAAACAAAACAAATGTGAGCCAGAGAAACAGAAAATCTAAATAGGACAGAAGGGATTCTTAATATCAGGTTTCGATGATTTCCTGAGCCCTTAAAATCAGTGTGCAAAATCATGATTACATGCACAGTTTGGGCAGAAACTAGTCAGTAATCTCTATTGGTTTCTTGAGGAAGATTCAAGATCTATTA
>NW_007741316.1:8694-13296 GCF_000696425.1 Galeopterus variegatus | reverse complement strand
CAAGGAAGATTGAGAAGAACAACTAAGAATTGACTTTGTATACCCATGAGTCATATTTTAACACTCTCAGGCATAATTTATCTAAACCATGTTTATTTTAGATTTTGGCATATGTAAATCCATCTTTGTACGATTGAAATCTACCCAAGCTTAATGAGGCATTTGGATTTCTGATTTAAAATATTATCCACAAGGGTACTTACCTGGTAATTCCGCAAAACTTCTCAGTTCCTAAGGGGACATCAGAATGATAAGGCATAGATGAGAATTTTAAACTATTATTAATTCTTATATTTAGGATAGTACATTTATATTTAGGACAAAATGAAATAAACAAATAAATGTAGCTGCTGCAGATTATCTGCTTGTGTATATGAAGTAAAAATAATCATTAAACCCAAGAAAGATTTAATTGATTTTTATTTACTTTATTTTATTTTTTCATTGAAGCATAGTTGATTATACATATTTGTGGGGTACAAAGTTTACTATCAATAGCTGTGTACAATATGGGATGGTCAAATCAGGATAGTTAGCTTATTCATCAACACAATACAATAAAACAAATAGTCATTATTTTGTCTGTTAACCAATATTTCATAATTTTTTGTTAACCCCCCACACTTCGAGTAACCACAGTTCTATTCTCTCCTTCTAAAGTTCAATGTATTTTTGTGATTGCTGTTTCTTTCTTTCTATCTTTCTCTTTCTTTCTTTATGTTTGTTTATTAATTCAGATTCCACTTGTGAGTGAGTACATGTGGTATTTCTTTTTCTGTGCCTGGGTTGTTTCACTTATAATTTTCTCCAGGCTCATCCATATTGCTGCGAATGGCACAATTTCATTCTTTTTTTTATGGCTGAGTAGTATTCCACTGTGTATATGTACCACATTTTCCTTATCCAGTCATCCATTGATGGACATTTACATTGGTTCCATGGCCTGGCTATTGTAAATAGAACCGTGGTAAATATGGGAGGGCAGATATCCCTTTGACATGATTTTCATTCCTTCGGGTATATACCCAGAAGTGAGATTGCTAGATTGTATGGTACTTCTATCTGTGGTTGTTTAAGGAACCCTCCATACTGTTCTTCATAATGGCTGTACTAATTTGCAGTCCAACCAACAGTGCAGAAGTGCTCCCTCCTGTCCACATCCTCACCAGCATTTGTTATTCACATTCTTTTTGATAATAGCTAGTTTAACTGGGGTGAGATGATATCTCAGTGTGGTTTTGACTTGCATTTCCCTGATGATTAGTGATGTAAACCTGTTGGCCATTTGTATGCCCCCCTTTGAGAAATGTCTATTCAGTTCCTTTGCCCATTTTTTAATCAGGTTTTTTTTGTTTGTTTTACTGTTGAGTCATTTGAATTCCTTGTATATTCTGGTTATTAATCCCTTGCTGGATGCAAAACTTGGAAATATTTTTTCTCATTCCGTAGGTTGTCTTTTCATTCTGTTGATTGTTACCTTTGCTGTGCAGAAGCTTATTAGTTTGATATAATCACATTTGCTTATTTTTATTTTGTTGTGTGTGCTTTAGGGGTCTTATTCATAAAGACTTTGCCCAGTCCTACATCCTGGAGTGCTTCCCCTATGTTTTCTTGAAGAAGTTTTAAAATTTCACATCTTATATTTATGTCTTTAATCCATTTTGAGTTGATGTTGGCATATGGTGAGAGGTATAGATCTAGTTTCATTCTTCTACATGTGGATGTCCAGTTTTCTCAGCATCATTTATTGAAGAGGCTATCCTTTCTCCATTGTATGTTCTTGGTGGCCTTTTCAAAGCTCAGTTGGCTGTAAATATGCAGGGTGATTTCTGGGTTCTCTACTCTATTCCATTGGTTCAAGTGTCTGTTTTTATGTCAGTTCCATGCTGTTTTGGTTGCTTTAACTTTGTAATATAATTTGAAGTCAGGAAATGTAATGCCTCTGGCTTTAATTATTTTTTTGTTCCCAGGATTGCTTTGGCTATTCGAGGTCTTTTGTTTTTCCATAGGAATGTTAGGGTTATTTTTTCTTTCTGTGAAGAATGTCATTGGTATTATGATGATGATTGCATTGAATCTGTAGATGGCTTTGGGTAGTATGGGTATTTTCACTATGTTGATTCTTCCAATCCATGAACAAGGAATAGACATTCCATATTTCATTGTGCTCTTTAATTTCTTTCAACAGCAATTTTTAGTTCTAGTTGCAGAGATCTTTCACCTCCTAGCTTAAATTTCTTTCTAGACATTTTATTTTTTTGTGACTATTTTAAATGGGCTTGCTTTATTTCTTTTTTGCTAGTTTGTTGTTGAAGTATTAAAATGTCACTGTTTTTCATGTATTGATTTTGCATCCTGAATTCATTTATCAGCTCTAAGACTTTTTTGGTAGAGTCTCTTGCGTTTTCTACATATAGGATCATGTCATCTGCAAATAGGGACAACTTGACTTCATTTTTTCCCATTTGGATGCCCTTTATATCTTTCTCTTGTCTGATTGCTCTGGCAAGTACTTCCAATACTATGTTACACAGGAATGTTGAAAGAGGGCATCCTTTTCTTGTTCCTGTTCTCAGAGGAAAAGGTTTCTGCTTTTTCCCACTCAAGATTATGTTGGCAGTGAGTTTGTCATATATGGCCTTTATTGTGTTGATAAACTTTCCTTCTACACCTAGTTTGTTGATCATACATCACAAAGGGATGTTGAATTTTGTCAAATGCTTTTTCTGCATCTATTTTGATGATCATACATATTTTTGTTCTTGATTTCGTTGATGTGGTATATCACATTTATTGATTTGCATATGCTGAACCATCTTTGCATCCCTAGGATGAATCCCACTTGATCATGATGTATAATCTTTTTGATATGCTTCTGTATTCTGTTTGCCCAGCAGGATTGAAGCAGTAATCAGAAATCTTCCAACAAAGAAAAGCCCAGGACTGGATGGCTTCACCACTGAATTTTATCAAACCTTTATAGAGGAATTAATACCAGTTCTTTCCAAACTAATCCAAAAAATTGGAATGTAGGTCATTCTTCCAAACTCATTCTGTATTTGATTTTTCTTAAGAATTGTGCCTGAGAGAATTGCTGAGGATTTGCCTGAGAGTCTTTTAACACTGCAGTGTCTGATCTAGTAGCAACTAGCAATGTGTAACCAGACAGTATTTGTGACCAGTAAATTTAATTAATTTATATTAAATTTAATTAAAATTAAGCAACACTAAATATTCAGTTCCTCAGTTGCATTAGCCACATTTCAAGTGCTGAGTCACCACATGTGGCCAGTCATTACTGTATTGGACAGTGTCGATTATAGAACACTGCAGAAAGTTCTATTGGACAGGGCTACTTTAACGGAAATACCAAATATAATTACACTTAATGGAACTTTGCTGAAAAATTGGGATTCTGAAAGTATAAGAATAAAGATGCCTCCACAATATATTACACTTATGGGGAATAATATATGGGAAAAGTTAGTCAATCAGACATTTAGTATTAGATGCTTTATAGATTGTAAGCTCCTTATAAATAAATAAATAATGTCTAAATGAGGAACAATTTTGTGAAGTCAGCAAATTATTTTAAAAACTTTCTTGAAAGCTCATCTAGTGTTATCTTTATTTTCCAGAAAAACAGTAAAGTCACCTCAATAATTTTAAGTATTAGTATTAAAATTGTTTTGTTAACTATTCCCTTCTGAGTCTCCAGCCTCATTTTTATTAGACAATTTTTATATATTTACATATGTTATTTATATGTCAAGTACATGGAAATAATCTTTATTCAAAACAGTCTGGCTAGAACAAGTATAGAAACAAAATATTTTTTATTTACCTGAAGATGGTCTCTTTCACCCACTGAAATTTAATATTTGGTGCTCCAAGATAGCAGCGTGAGTCCCTTAATCAAGACAAGATAATTTTCTAGCACCATAAATGAGGCCAGCAATGAAAGGACATTATTTTGGCTCTGGATTAAAGACATATAGGCTTAAATGATTTCTCCCTGGGGATTCAAAAGACAAGCAGAGAAAAAGATAAACTTCAAAGTGCCAGCCCCATAGATTTTGATGGTCTTTGAAGAAACCTAGCATGGAATAATGGCTTCATCCTAGACATTCTAAAGTTTTTCAGCTACTGCAAAATTTAAGGTGAATAATAAAAAGAGGGTGTGATAAGTTTATCATATGTGGGGCAATTAAATGTGAAGGCCTGAGATTTGTAGATGATATTGGCTGTGATTTGTGACAACTTGTAATAAAGACCACAAAATAGAGTTGATCAAATGAAGCTGGACAGAATCCCATTTTAGGAAAATAACAAAGATGTACTAAAGAGCTCACAGTTACTATTTTCCTAATCTTTTCTGGTGTCACACAAAAAATATAAAAACAAATGAAAAATTTAACTATGAAAGAGTAAAGAGTGAACTAATGCCCACGAAGGGATTTTAATGCATGCATACCATAGCATTTATAAACTGGCACATGCCACACTAGTTCACATTCACACCATTGCTTGATGTACTGAATAACATGGCCACATACTCACTGGCAAATGTTCAGAACGGTGATCATTTGATCTGAGAAAAAT
>NW_007741316.1:6503-7938 GCF_000696425.1 Galeopterus variegatus | reverse complement strand
CATATAGGCTTAAATGCTTTCTCCCTGGGGATTCAAAAGACAAGTAGAAAAAAAGATAAACTTCAAAGTGCCAGCCCCATAGATTTTGATGGTCTTTGAAGAAACCTAGCATGGAATAATGGCTTCATCCTAGACATTCTAAAGTTTTTCAGCTACTGCAAAATTTAAGGTGAATAATAAAAAGAGGGTGTGATAAGTTTATCATATGTGGGGCAATTAAATGTGAAGGCCTGAGATTTGTAGATGATATTGGCTGTGATTTGTGACAACTTGTAATAAAGACCACAAAATAGAGTTGATCAAATGAAGCTGGACAGAATCCCATTTTAGGAAAATAACAAAGATGTACTAAAGAGCTCACAGTTACTATTTTCCTAATCTTTTCTGGTGTCACACAAAAAATATAAAAACAAATGAAAAATTTAACTATGAAAGAGTAAAGAGTGAACTAATGCCCACGAAGGGATTTTAATGCATGCATACCATAGCATTTATAAACTGGCACATGCCACACTGTAGTTCACATTCACACCATTGCTTGATGTACTGAAAAACATGGCCACATACTCACTGGCAAATGTACAGAATGCTGATGATTTGATCTGAGAAAAATATTTTCATATTAAAACATACATTTGGTAAATTGAAAGTCAACAATAGGATTATGGGTAACCTGTCTTATTTGTTTATATATGTCTTCCAAGTTTCATACTTTGAGCTCTTTTTGATTTTATAATCAGAGAAGAGAACAGACTGGAAATATTACAGTTAAGCACCTTATTTATTTTCTGACCTAACTTTCTTTTCTATTTAGCTCAATAGAAATTATTTGGAGAAAGTAACAAGGAGCACAGATCTTGAACATTTCTGTGAATTTTACCATGATAGGGACATGAACGCTGCTTTACCATTAGACATACTATCGAAGGTATATCTGAAATATTTATATTAATATGTCCAAAGATTCCCAAATAGTCTTTGAAACATAAACTACCAAATTTCTAGCAAAAGCTTAAAATAAATTGCAGAATAAAAAGACCAAACAAGGGCCGGCCCCTTGGCTTACTCGGTAGAGTGCAGCGCTGGTAGCACCGAGGCCGCGGGTTCGGATCCTATATAAGGATGGCCGGTGCGCTCACTGGCTGAGTGTGGTGCAGACCACACTGTGCCAAGGGTTGTGATCCCCTTACCGGTCAAAAAAAAAAAAAAGACCAAACAAAATACTTTATCTAATGGATACTTTCTTCTCCAACTCACATCTCACACTTTCCTTGGCCAGTAAAATGCTGCTAGGGTGTAAGAAACTCCTGATACTTTCATTGAAATATGCTACATTTAAGCCCTAGATCTAAAATGGCAGTGAAGGAGGGCAAACAGACAGTCAGAAACAGAGTGAAAAAAGAAAAGAGAAAAACAAAACAAAACCCAAACTAAT
>NW_007741316.1:4993-6493 GCF_000696425.1 Galeopterus variegatus | reverse complement strand
GAAATATTTATATTAATATGTCCAAAGATTCCCAAATAGTCTTTGAAATATAAACTACCAAATTTCTAGCAAAAGCTTAAAATAAAATGCAGAATAAAAAGACCAAACAAGGGCCGGCCCCTTGGCTCACTTGGGAGAGTGCGTTGCTGGTAGCACCTAGGCTGCAGGTTCAGATCCTATATAAGGATGGGCCAGGTGGCTCTCTGGCTGAGTGTGGTGCAGACCAAACCATGCCGAGGGTTGTGATCCCCTTACTAAAAAAAAAAAAAAAAAAAGACCAAAAAATTTTATCTAATGGATACTTTCTTCTCCAACTCACATCTCACACTTTCCTTGGCCAGTAAAATGCTGCTAGGGTGTAAGAAACTCCTGATACTTTCATTGAAATGTGCTCCATTTAAGCCCTAGATCTAAAATGGCAGTGAAGGAGGGCAAACAGACAGTCAGAAACAAGAGTGAAAATAGAAAAGAGAAAAACAAAACAAAACCGGAACTAATACCTCGGCAGCCTGGCACCCTATAGATTTGATAAAATTGTTACAAAATGCTTTTTTTGCACTACAGAAGACAGGGGGAGAAAAGCCAGTCGTAATTCAGGTCACATAATCACTTTCCGGTACATGCTTAGAAGTCCTGCTTTATTCCACAGCAGAACAATTACACAGCAGAGCATAATTATTTTACAGTCAATCGAGTACACAAACTGGGCATATTTATGAAACCTGATTTATACTTCATACTTGCTGCACTACATGGAGCGTGGCTTTACCTCCCACCAACCCTGCAGCCAGTAAAGCTGTCAGAAGGACTCTGCTTCAGCCCCAAAGTAAAATAATTTAAGTTTGAACAATCCTTTTCAATGTTGGTCCTGCATTTAGGTTTTTCCCATCAAGTGTACTGCAAAGAGTAAAGGCAAAGAAAGCAGTGTGGTCTCTGGGGAGAAGCTCCACAAAAGTTTTATGGCTTTAGTTCATGCCCTGATTCTTGCTGTGGGGGAGCAAGTACATTTTTCATTAGCTTATCCCACAAAGCAATGAGACTGTCTACATTTAATAATGACCTTCTACATAAAAATTCAAAATTGTTTTCTTTGTACTTCAATAACCAATAATTATTTAGGAAGTTTTGCATATTTCCCCAAAGTTGTACAGGAGTTTGATCACATTACAACCTTCATAAGAACTTCTCTGGACTGGTTATTTCTAAGTTTTTGAATAGATGACCATTCGTTGCCCCCCTACCCTTAGCTTTTTGTTTGTTTTGGTTTGTTTTTGGTGGACATGTCTACTCTCACACATCTGTACAATTTGCAAGTCTTCATCTGTTTGCAGTGATGGCTTTTTAGTACCATCAGTAAATTTGACATGGCCTCTAAAATATGTAATTCAAGTATCTCTTTTAGATGCAACCCCCCCCCAAAAAAAAAATTGGGGGCTGATGTTCTGAGACTATCTCAGCCGCAGAATTACATAATAGGTGATTTTGTTGAATTTGCTGACT
>NW_007741316.1:0-736 GCF_000696425.1 Galeopterus variegatus | reverse complement strand
TTAAAATCTGTTGGGGGAGATAGATTATTAACAAGTTGATAAACGAATAAATACATGTTCAGGGCCAGCCCAGTGGTGCACTGGAGAGTGCGCCACTTGGGAGCGTGGCGGCGCTCCCTTCTAGGGTTCAGATCCCATGTGGAGAACAGTTCCCACTCACTGGCTGAGCACGGTGCGAGTGCAACACCGATTGCTGGGATCCCATTGCTGGTCCCCGGTACAGGCGTGACACCGAGGGTTGCAATCCCGATACTGGTCAGTAAAAAGAGACAAAAAGGAAAAAAAAAATACATGTTCAAATAGTAATTGTACCATGAAGAAAACAGACAGGTTGACATGATATAATAAAAGAAGCCTAGTTAGATCAAAAGAGGTTTTCTGAAGGAAGAAAAAAAACAAGTAGTAAGAGAGTGGAACGAGAATAGCTGTAAGTTCTGGAGGTAAAAATTATGTTTGGGTTATTACTAAGATCTTCTAGTGAATTTTACAGCTATCAGTTAAATAACAAATAGTTAAATAAAAGAGTGGTTAAATTAGTAAAACTTACAATATGGCAATAATTAATGGATATTTCCTTTATTAATGAAGTGTAATTCTCATAATATGACAAAAACAGCAAAAATGACTTATTTCTGAAAAATTGCTACCTACTTAATTTTTCCAACTATTGTTAAAAGCTGCTGCTTCTTTTTTTTTTTTTTTTTTTTTTTTTTTTTTTTAGAAAAAAGGGGGGGGG
>NW_007741315.1:25683-25909 GCF_000696425.1 Galeopterus variegatus | reverse complement strand
ACACACACACACACTCTCACACACACACAAAAAACAAACAAACAACAACAACAACAACAAAACAAAAAAACCGGGGGGCGGGGGAGAGGAAGATATAACAACCACAATTATTAATATTATTATTATTTTTTTGTCTTTTGTCTTTTTCTGTGTCTGGCAACGGATCGCAACCCTCAGTGTTGCCCCCGTAACGGACCGGGGACCGGCAACGGGATCGCAACCCCTG
>NW_007741315.1:5334-24759 GCF_000696425.1 Galeopterus variegatus | reverse complement strand
TGAGTGGGAACCGGTCTGTATGTGGGATCCGAACCCTCGGGCAGGAGCGCCGCCGCGCTTCCCAAGCGGCGCACTATCCAGTGCACCACCGGGCTGGCCCCACAACTATTTTTTTTTTGAAGTTCTTACAACAAGCAAATGGAGGGGACACACTTGGGTGGGAGGGGAGAGAGGGAGGAGGGAGGGAGGTTTCGGTGATGGGACATAATAATCAACTACATTGTATATTGAGAAAATAAAAATAATAAAAAAAATTAGACCATATGTTTTGCTACAGAGAAAATAAATTCCACAGTGAATGGTGTCATACAAATTGCATTCTCTGAGTGCAATGCAATAAAAATAGAAATTCACAAAAAATGATAGTCAGACACACATGCTTGTAAATATCTCCCCTTGAACATTTAAAAATATGCTTTTAAAAACAAAGCAAAACTATCTAGAAATAAATTCTAAGACCTCTTATCAAAACAAATGGGATACAGCCAAAGCAATACTCAGAGGAAATTTTGTAGTTTTAAAATGCATTTTTCTTTGAAAATGAAAGATTTAAAAAATAATCGAAGTGTTCAACTTAGAAATAATGATAACAAACAAAATTAATTAAGATAAAAGAAGAAAATAATTAAATAGGAAATGTTAATTTGCATATATATATTCAACCATTTTAAAAGGAAAATATTGTGTTTTCTTGGAATTTCTCCTGCAGAATGCATTAAACCAAATGTTGTCAAACATCTATTTAAAGAAAGTATCAGTAAAGATGATTTCTGGTGTGTTCTGCATAAAATATTGCTAATATTAAATGGCATAAAGCAAGTAAAGGATTTGATGCAGTGCCTAGCAACAGAACAAATACTGTTTAGCTGCAGTTATAATCATTACATATTTTTGTGACAGGGTAATCACAAAGAAGCTCACTTTAGTGGTTTTTAAAATAATAAAAAAAAATTTAGTGGACTGAAGTCTGCTTTCAGATCACCTTTCTCTCGTTAGTTCTGTTTTGTGACAGGGTAATCACAAAGAAGCTCACTTTAGTGGTTTTTAAAATAATAAAAAAAAAATTTAGTGGACTGAAATCTGCTTTCAGATCACCTTTCTCTCGTTAGTTCTGTTAATGGTTACCTCTACTCCCGGTCTCCACACTTCCAATCTCAAAGCCTGCGTCAGTGTACTCTGTTTTGTACACGACGCTTTTTCAAACATGTGGACACGTAGGATGGTCATCATGCCTGTGCACAGTTTCACATCTCTTGTCAGGCAAAACATGCCCTGTTGTTCATCTTTCCCTTATGTGAGATGGAGCCCGGGTCCGCCAGCTTCTGTGTCATTCCCTGTGCCTCCATTATTTTCTGTTCTTCTTCCTCTTCTGTGGGAATCTATCTGATGGTTTGGTCAGTGTCAAGACCAGAAAGCCATTTCTTCACTTGGTATATTTTCTTTAATGCAATCAGGGTTTGTTCATTTCATTTTATGTGAACTTCGTTATTTATCTTTTTGGTAGGATTATTGACTCAATAAGTCATTGAAAAACCATTTGTTGAGCATCTACTATCTATCAATCAGGTGCTAGGTATGGAGGATACAGAATGAGTAAGAGTCTCTGCCTGGAAAGGACTTTTAACCAGGAGCCTGTAATAGGGGTGATTACAGCAGCATAGTGTGCTGGGGGCTGTGACCAAGGTAAACACAGAGGAAAGCTCCTAGTATAAATTAAAGAGTAGGAATGAGGTCAGGGAAAGCTTTCAGGAAGGAATGTCAAGGGGGATGAGCTCTGAAGGACAAACTGGAGCTAGCCAGGAACACAGAGCACGTGGTAGGGTGAAGGATGTGGTGGAGAGAATACAGTATGTGCAAATGCAACAAAACAGGGGACTCATCAGGCCCTCAGGGGGATCAAGCAGTGGCTCACTGTGGTTTGCATTGGCATTTTCTTTATGACAATGGTGTTGAACATCTTTTCGTGTACTCATAGGCGATATGTATATCTCCAGAGAAATGTCTCTTGGAATCCTTTTCTCATTTTATTGTTGAGTTGTAAGAGTTCTTTATACTTTTTGCATACAAGTTCTTCATCTGCCATTTGATTTGAAAATATTTTCTCTTTATTGGTGGTGTCCTTTGAAACTCAAAAATTTTAATTTTAATAGAGTTCCATTTGTCTATTTTTTAAATTGTATTTTGGCATCATATCTAAGAAACCATTGCCTAATGCAATATCACAAAGATTAGAAAAAGATTTGCTCCATGTTTTCTTCTTAGAGTTTTATAGTTTTATCTCCTATATTTAGGGCAATGATCCATTTTGAGTTAATTTGTACACATGGTGTGAGGTAGGGCAACAGCTTCACACTTTTGCATGTGAATATTTAGTTATCACACATTTGTTAAAAGGGCTATTCTTTCCTCATTAAATTGACTTGTCAACATTGTCAAAAACATATTGACTAGTGTAAGGGTTTATTTCTCTATTCTCAGGTCTGTATGTCTGTCCTTGTGTGAGTACCAGACTGTCTTGATTACTGTAGCTTTGTAGTAAGGTTTAAAATCAATCAGGAAGAACGAGCATTCCAACTTTGTTCTTTTTCAAGACTGTTTTGGCTATTGAATGACCATGATTTTTCCTCTTTATTAATGGGATGTATTATCTTGTTCGATTTTAGTATATTGTAGCAATCTTGCATTCCTGGAATAAATCCCACTTGGTCATGGTGTATAATCCTATTTATATGTTGCTGAATTACGTTTGCTAGTATTTTGTTGAGGAATTTTGCATCTGTATTCATAAGGAATATTGTTGGATAGTTTTGTTTTCTTGTGACATCTTCGATTTTGATACCAGGGTAATACTGACTGTCCTCATAAAATAAATTGGGAAGTGTTATCTCTTTGTATCTTTTTTGGAAGAGTTTGTGAAGGACTGGTGTTAACGCTTCTTTAAACATTTGTTAGAATTCACCAGGGAAGCCATCTTGGTTTTTAACTCAGAGGCAAGATTTTCTGTGGGAAGTTTTTTGATTACTAATTCAATCTCTATACTCATTATATGAGTATATCTACTAAAATTTCCTTTTTCTTCTTGCATCAATTTTGGGAGTTTGTGTTTTTCTAGGAATCTGTCCATTTTGTCTAATTGTTGCCATACAATTGTTCCTCGTAGTCTCTTTTAATTCTATTTATTTCTATAAGGTCAGTAATAATGTTGCCTCTATCATTTCTAATTTTAGTAATTTGAGCATTCTCTCTGTTGCTCTCTCTTTCTCTTCCCCCTTTCTCTCTCTCTCTCTGGTCAGTTTAGCTAAAGGATTGTCAATTATATTTATCTTTTTATATATCCAGCTTTTGGTTTCATTGACTTTCTGTATTGTTTTTCTATTCTCTATTTTATTTATTTCTGCTCTAATCTTTATTATTTCCTTCCTTTTGCTTGCTTTGGATTTAGGTTGTTCTTCTTTTTCCAGTATCGTCAGATAAAAGGTTGACTTATTGATTTCAGATCTTTCTCTTTTGTTTTTTAAATAAAAAAAAAATAGAGGTGTTGACCCATGCATTTCTCTCTAAGCACTGCTTTGGCTACATCTCATAAATTTTGGTTTGTTGTGTTTTCATTTTCATTTATCTCAAATTTCCTTTGTGATTACTTTTTTGACTCATTCATTATTTAGGATCATATTGTCCAATTTTCACCTATTAGTGAATTTCCTAATTTTTTTATGTTATTAATTTTTAATTTCATGTGGTTGAAGAACATACTTTTTATGACTTAAATCATTTTAAATTTATTAAGACTTGTTTTATGGCCTAATATGTGGTCTTTCCTGGAGAATGTTCCATGTGCTCTTGAGAAGAGTATGTATTCTGCTATTGTTATATGGAGCATTTTATAGAAATTTGTTAGGTCTGATTGATTTATAGTGTTATACAAGTCTTCAATTTTCTCATGGATCTTTTGCCTACTTCTATCCATTATTGAAAGTGAGATATTGAAGTCTCCAACTATTATTGTTGAATTATCTATTTCTTCTCACAATTCTGCCAGTTTTTGCTACCTGCATTTTGGGGCTCTGTTGCTAAGTGCATATGCAATTTTAATATGTCTTCTTGATGAATTGACACTTTTATCATAATAAAATATTTTACTTTGACTCTAGAAATAATTTTTTGACAACCAATTTGATGTGACTATAGTCACTCTATCTCTCTTTTGGTACTATTTGCATGATATGTCTTTTTCCATTTTTTACTTGTAATCATTTGTGTCTTTAAAACTCAAGTGTGTTTTTGTAGACAGCATAGTTAGATTATTTTTAAAAAATCCGTTGTGCCAATTTCTGCCTTTTTATTGGAGTGTTTAATCCATTTACATTCAATGTAATTAAGGACAAGCCAGGATCTATATCAGCTGTTTTGTTGTTTCTGTATGTCTCATGCTGTTTTTGTTCCTCTATTTCTCCCTCACTGCCTCTGTTTGTTTTTGATATTTTCTAGTTCACCATTTTGGTTCTCCTGTCATTTCTCTTATATATATTTTTTGAATTATGTTATTAGTGGTTGCATTGGGGATTACAATTAGCATCTTAATTTATAACAATTTATATCAACTTAATTTTTAAGAGCATACCAGAATTTTGCTCCTATATAGCTCTTCTTTATAGTATTATTGTCATACAATGACATCTTTATACATTGTAAGCCCCTCAATACAGCGTTATAATTATTGCTTTATGCTGTTACCTTTTAAATAACATAGAAGAAAAAAAAAAGAGTTACAAACCCAAATTACAGTTACATTTTTATATTTATTTATGTTGTTGCCTTTATCAGTGCTCTTTCCTTTTTCATGTGGATTCAAGTTACTATCTAGTGTCCTTTTATTTAAGCCTGAAGGACTCGATTTAGTATTTTGTTGTAGGGCATATCTGTAGTAATGATTCTGTTTTTGTTGATCTAGAAATGCCTTAATTTCTACTTTGTTTTGTTTTATTTTTTTAAATTTTAATTTATCAGTATACAGTATAGTTGATTTTCATGTTTGTTTATCAATTCCTCCTTTTCCTCCCTCCATCTCTCTCCACCCCCCCATCAATATCATATCTGTTCACGTGAAGGATATTTTTGCTGTATACGGTGATATTCATTGACAATTTTTTCTTTCTACATATTGAATATGTCATCCCACTGCCTTCTGGCCTCCATGGTTTCTTTTTTTTTTGTCTTTTTTCGTGTCCGGCAACGGATCGCAACCCTCAGTGTTGCGCCCGTACCGGACCGGACCGGCAACGGGATCGCAACCCTCGGTGTTGTGCCTGCACCTCGCTCAGCCAGTGAGTGGGAACCGGTCTGTATGTGGGATCCGAACCCTCGGCGGGAGCGCCACCGCGCTCCCAAGTGGTGCACTGTAGCAGTGCGCCACCGGGCCGGCCCTGGCCTCCATGGTTTCTAATGAGAAATCCACTACTTATCTGATTAACAATTCCTCATACGTGATGAGTTGCTTCTCTCTTGCTGGTTTTGATTCTCTTTGTATATTAGTCTGTTTTCTGTTGCTTATAGCAGAATACCTGAAACTGGGTAAATTAGAAGGAAATGAAATTTATTTCTTATAGTTTTGGAGGCAGGGAAGTCCATGGTCCAGGGAAACACAACTGTAAGGGCCTTCTGGGTGGGGCCTATGTATATAAAGTCCTGTGGTGACCAGGGTATCACATGGTGAGAATGGCATGAGCAAAAGAGTTAACATACTCATTTGTTCTCCATATAAAGCCATCAGAACAACTCCCCAATAGCCCATTAAACCATTAACCCGTTATTCTGTGAATGGATTAATCTATTCATAGGTCACAGTCCTCATGATCCAATCATCTCTTAAAGGCCCCACCTTTCAAATACCATGATTCAATTTACCCACCTTTTCAACACTGTTACAATGGGGATCAAGGTTCCAACACATAAACTTTTGGGAGACACATTCAATACCTCTTTGTTTAACTTTGTTTAACAATTTATGACAAAACTAAGTATAGGTCTCTCTAAGTTTATCATATTTGTATTTCATTGAGCTTATTGCCTGGGTAGATAAATATATTTTTAAAAAATCAAATCTGGAAAGTTTTCAGTCATTTTTTTCTTCAAATATTCCTTCTGTCATTTTTCTTCTCTTCTTCTGAGATTTCAGTTATACACACATTGGTGCAATTGGTGATGTCCCGCAAGTCTCTGAGTTCATTTTTCTTCATTATTTTTTATTTCTTTTCTGTGGACTGGATAACCTCTATTCACCTGTGTTCACTGTTTCTTTATTCTGTCATCTCAAATCTGCTGTTGAGCTCCTCTAGTAGATGTCTTATCTCAGTTACCATGCTTTTTAACTCCAGAATTTCTATTTGGTTCTTTTTAATAATTTCTGTTTCTTTACTGATGTTCTTTATTTGGTAATATATCATTTTCATGTTTTCCTTTAGTTCCTTATACATAGTTTCCTTTAGTTCTTTGAACATACTTATAAGAGCTGATTTTAAGTCTTTGCATAGTAAGTCCAAAGTATGGACTTCCTCTGTGACAGTTTCTACTGATTGCTATTATTGCTTGAGTATGGGGCATACTTTCCTGTTTCTTTTCATGTCTTGTGGTGTTTTGTTTGTTTGTTTGTTTTTCCTTCAACTCAACATTTTAAACAATATGATGTGGCAACTCTGGAAATCAGAGCCCATCCCTCAACAGAATTTGTTGCTTTTTTCTGTTTGTTGCTGTTTATTTGTTTAGTGATCATCCTAGACTAATTATGCAGTCTGTATTCTTTGTTGTGTGTGGCTACTAATGTCTCTGCTTGGTTATCTTAGTGTTCAACTAATTATTAGACACAGATTTTTGTCATATGCCTTGCATTAGTAATTTTCTCTGCCTTTGCCAAGAGGCTCTATGTTGGGAATGCATCTTTAATGCTTTTGCAGGCAATTTACAATTATACCTGCTTTGGCAGAGCCTCAAGCCCAGCCAGAGTGAGTGACTAGAGCCTCTGCAGGTTTTTCTGGGCATTTGCACAGCTCTTCATATGCACATGGCTTCCAGACTTCCAGGAATATGTCAGGGCTTTACAAAGCCCTTATGGACAGCATATTCCCCATTCTTTCCTTTGTTTTGTTAGTTTCTTGTTTGCCCCCAACTATTATTGTAGCCTCAGGCAGCTGCAGTATTAAACAATTTTTGCTAATGTTTTGACCAGTGACCCTGGGGAAAGGCAGTTCACACTGAGCGAGCTCTGAGTTAGGTAAAATAAGTCAGCCCTATAAGTGGGGGTTCCCAGAGAGCTGCCAAACAGTGACCATTTTCTAGGGATGGGACTTTTGGGGAGCTCCATAACTATTCTGCCTACTCTAGTGACTGCCGTGCTGCTGGTTTTCATGGTAACATGAAGGTGAAGCTGTTGGTTTTCAAGGCTATCACATAGCTGAGGAAAGGGGGATAAGAACAGGGCAAGCTAAAATGCTGCAAGACTTGCTAGTCTTACCAAGATTCAGCCATTTTTCTTGAAGAAACAGTTCTCAAATTGTTGCAAGGTTTTGGTTAACTTTCAGAGTTCTGAAAACATTGATTTTGGACCATATTTTCCAGTGTTCTTGTTGCTTCTATAGAGGAGTAGATTTTTCAGAGGTCCTTAATATCATCATTTTGCTGTTTTGGTTTTTTAAAAATTTAAAATTTTTTTATTTTAATTGACACATAATAATTGTACATATTTATGGGGCATAATATAATATTTGAATACATGTATCCAATGTGTAATAATCAAATCAGAATAATTAGCATATCCATTGTTTCAAACATTTGTCATTTCTTTGTGTTGGGAGCATTTTCAGCCCTCTTCTAGCTACTTGAAATTATTAATAAATTATTGTTAACTATAGTCACCTTAAAGTTCTATAGAACACTGGAACTTATTCCTCTTATCTAACTATATACTTTTGTATCTGTTGGCCAACCTCCCCTTTTCCTCCTCTTTCCAACCTCTAGTCACAACTATTCTACTCTCTACCCCTACGAGATCAACTTTTCTAGTTTCCACATATGAGGACATGTGATATTTATCTTTCTGTCTCTAGCTTATTTCACTTAACATAATGTCCTCCAGGCTCATCCATGTTGCCTCAAATGGCAGGGTTTCATTCTTTTTTATGGCTGAGCAGTATTCCACTGTTTATATATATATATATACCCTTTTTGGTTTTATCTATTAGCTTTGTCCCATTGTTCTTTCTAGCTTTGTCGCACTGCTTATTTGCTATGATGCCTTCTACATCTCCGTCCAAGTCATAGATACCAGTGTTGATCAGGTCTGACCAGAAATAATCTGAGGCATGTTCCTGAGCCAACCCCTCTGGGCCCATGTCAATTACTGGGTATCAGGGTTGAAGAATTCGATCAACTAGCACCACATCGTTAATTCACATTTCATCATCTTGTCCTAAAGTGTATTTTGCAACCACTGTTGAATGTTTTGCTTATATCAAAATGTAGTTTTTCAGTGTTATTACTCCTACTTTTTATCCCCTTGTCTTGCTTTTTCTCCACAGCATTTATTACCATTAACACTTGATATATCTATTCACTTTTGCTTACTTTACTGCTAGAACGCATGCTTCTTGAAAGCAAAAAGCTTTGTTTTGTTTTGTTCTACTAGGTTGATAGTGTCTAGAAGAGTTCCTGGCATATAGTACCTGGCTCAATAAATTATTCTGAAGGTAGTGAATGAATTACTTGATCAACTTAACCTTTTAAGAAAAATGAAATGTTATTAGTTGTAACTTATTTTTAAGAAAATCCATGTTGCCACAGAGGAATTTTATAAGCTTTGCAGAAAGCAGACAAATGATCTATTTGATACTCTGGTCCAGAATTTCCAAGGAACAATATCATATTTACCAGTCTAAAGTTTAAAACTGGTTTAAAATTTGGCCTATATTTTGCCTCTATGTTTTGGCAGCTGTCCAATCCTCACAAATTCCCAAAGATATAGTTAATGGTGAATCTAAGATCATATTAGAATGCTTCTTAGCACTTTGGGGTAAAAAGTAGTGAATCTGAGCTCAAGGAACAAAGTATTTAAAGCAACTCCCCCTCGGCCCCCATTTCTTTTTTAGTACCTTCAAGGAAGAGGAGATAGTAAAAGAATGTACTGGATTAGAACTCCAATTTACATTACCTGTTTAAAAATCATTTAAAATTTAAAAATCATTGTCCCTAAAGTAGAAGACTTGAGTAAAATCAGAGTTGGATAATTCTGATTTCTATCATCAGCTGATGTCACCCTATTTTCACTCAAGCCTGGTGCTTTTTCATTCTTTCTTTTAGACATAAATTTAAAAATTCTGTCTGTTACCAATCACATATTTTAGATGACTAACTTCACATGGGCTCTAGCCATTCTGCAACCATACTTAGAGGTTCCTGCCACTCTCTTGGACTTCATCTTTGTAACTTCCCACTTTGGTGCATGATTTTTTAAAGGTTAAAGCCTATTGAAGAGTCTCCTATACCAACATTTGGCTTCTTTAGGTGCCTTTCCTTCTCCCCCAGGGATTAAGTACAGTTGTTAGGTCTGGAGTTTGGTTTGAGAATCTTCCATCCCCTCCAGAACATACTCCCCATTATAGACTCTGGCTATAGGATTAAAATTACATTGTTCACATGATAGCTCTATAAACACCCACATTTCCCCCTAGTTTTTAGGTAATGTCCAAATTAATGAAAGTACTGAGGTATTTCTTGTTCAGACAAACAAACAGCCTTCATAATGAAGCTTATGTTGAGAGTGTTAAAAGAGGGCTAAGAATAACATTACAACCAAATGTATTAAACAATAATATAAATATATTTCAAAACAAACTATAATGGTAAGTTGTGACCACCAATCCCTGATCATTATGGAATTGACTGTAAGTTTTTGGTTGGGGGTAAGTTAAGATAAACAATAATATAAATATATTTCAAAACAAACTATAATGGTAAGTTGTGACCACCAATCCCCGATCATTATGGAATTGACTGTAAGTTTTTGGTTGGGGGTAAGTTAAGAGTGCCTGCCCTCCCCCCCTTTTCTTTTTTGTTTTTACCTTGACGTATTCAGCTGTGAGAGAGTTAACTGGGAAGATGAAATTGAAACTAAGCAGAGGGAATTCTCAGCTGCCAGGAAAGTTAGGTAGTCATGCAAACACAGTAGCCCATTGCTACATGCAGGAGCTCTGATCAACATGTGATCTACATTGCTACATGCAGAAGCTCCAATCAACAAGATGAAATTGAAACTAAGCAGAGGGAATTCTCAGCTGCCAGGAAAGTTAGGTAGTCATGCAGACACAGTAGCCCATTGCTACATGCAGGAGCTCTGATCAACATGTGATCTACATTGCTACATGCAGAAGCTCCAATCAACGTGTGATCGACATTGCTGCATGCGGAAGCTCTGATCTATATGTGATCTACATTGCTACATGCAGAAGCTCCAATCAACGTGTGATCGACATTGCTGCATGCGGAAGCTCTGATCTATATGTGATCTACATTGCTACATGCAGGAGCTGGGGTCTACAGGTGGCAGCACAGGAAATCAGAAGGCACTGGAGAGATCTAACAAGGAATGAGAGGGTTGTCTCCCAAGTGCAGGGAGCATAATGCAATGGCTGTGAGGAGGATGTGGACACTTTGACTGTCAGGTCTGTACAGCAAGACTCAAGCTCTCATGGAAGTTTAGGGACAGAGACAAAGCAAGTCAAGGCAAACCGGGAAGGAGCAAACGTGACAGAGTCATGATACACCTTTAATATGTAAAGGTTCATGGCTGCTGATAATTAAAAAAAATAAAATCTCATCAGAAAGAAATGAATGAAGACCAAGAAAAGATACTCTAGATAGAATCAATGAAAAACAACTAAAAACCAGGTGATAATGTCAATTTCATAACAGATGAAATACAGAATTAAAACAATAGCCTTGAGAAGGTCTCAGCCTGATAAAACATGTCATTTTAAACTACTGAATTTGTGGTAATTTGTATAGAAAACTAATACATCATAGGTTTGATACAAATCCAAGTAGGTTCTGGACACCTATAAGGAGAAAACCAGATCTAACTTTCATTAGTTAATGTTTATGATCTAATAAATAACCTTACAAATTGAGAAACACACGGACAAGTCCTGTAAATTGGTTCCTCTGTTGTCACTGAACCTGGACGAAGCTCTGTGTGACCTTTGGCCCCTCCCTCTCAACTCTATGGACTATGCTTACAATTTTTCTCCAGGGAATGCTGAGAGTCATTTAACTTTTGAATATTTATAGGCAAAATAAAGCAGGGTAGGGGAGCAAAGCTTTCTCTCCCAGTGTGTTGCTAACTCAATATAATCCCTTAGAATTTGAAGTCACCTGCTATTGACTCTGGCTATGACGTAGAACCAATGACATCGAAGCCTTCGCATTTCCTAAGCATCCAGTACAAGGACAGAGAATCATAGACTTAACAGAAAATGCGGGCATGGTATGGCCTTTGAGATGAACTAATATCCCATTGCCTTTGTTTTTTAAATGAAGAACTGAAGCCTACATATTTCTTGGAATTTGGACAAACTTCTTTTATGACTACTTCTATATTTTCCTTTTAAACTGCCTAGTATATCTCATCTTCTTGGAATAGTAAAGAAAGAAACAGGTTGCATAATACTTTCCCTCAAATAGTGGCACATATGAAATGGCAACAGAAAAGTATTGTATGAGAAAGGTGGAGAGCACAGGATGAGAGAATTTCTGCAGAGTTTTAGAAAAGGGACACGGAACAGTTATCAGGAGAGGAACCAAACAATTTGATCTTATAGTGTAAGTATGGATTGTGAAAGAAATGATGGACATAGGTTTGGGAGGACAAAACTATGTCAGAGGGGATGATAGAACGAGCAAGACACTAACACACATTCTGCTTGTCAGTCAACCAACAAATATTCCTTAAGCATTTATTAGGTACCTGGTGTTGTTGATAAGAGAGGCAGTGTGAGCCTGCAGAAGCTAGTTTATGGTCTAGTGGGAAAAGACAGACAATAAACGTGTAAAAACTAAATATTATAATTTCAGGTATTGATAAATCCTCTGAGGAAAATGAAATAGGGTGTGGTCTAGAGAATGAGGAGTGTGTATCAGGAATGTCTTCTTTCATAAGATAACAGTTGAGTGACACATAGATGACAGTCATGCAAAACTCCAGGAAAGGGTGTTCTAAGTGGAAGACACAGCAGGTGCAAAGTCACTGGGCTTAGCATGGTGTAAATGCTAAGACAAGACGGCCAACGAGTCTGAAGAATAGTGCCTACGGGAGAGGAAAGGAGATACAGCCAGGACGCCAAATCATGTGGGACACTGTATGCCGAGGTCCTGTCCTCATTCTGAGCTCTGGGGACTGTGAAGAAGCAAGGAGGGATGCAGCAGAAGAGAAGAGACTTGGCTGGGTAGGAGGAGTAAGGCTGAGTCAGTAGAGATGGAAGATTTCACATAAAAAAGACCAGAAAATATTCTTGAACAAGATACTACATGAGGGCAACAGTGTCCGAGAGAGAATTCCAGGCCATTATCTATAGAAAGAGCAAGAAAGACTGGAGAAGAGATGAGTATACTAGTGTCAGGGTTCTCCAGAGAAACAGAACCAATAGGACATATACAACCTACTTCAGAAAGTTCATGGAAATAATGATATTATCTTTTAATTCTAGTTTTCCATGAACTTTTGGAAGCATCCTCATATACCATATATACATGTATGTGTGCGTGTGTGTGTGTGTGTGTGTATGTATAAAATTGGCTCATGCAAATATGAAGGCTGAGAAGTCCCATGGTCAGTCTGCTGCCTGCAAGCTGGAGACCCAGGAGAGCTGACGGTGTAGTTCCAGCTTGGGTTCCAAGGCCTGGGAATGATGATATCCCAGCTTGAAGACAATCAGACCGAGAAAGTGAATTCTCTCTTACCCTTCTTTTTGCTCTATTCAACAGATTGGATGAGGCCCACTCACATGGGGGAGGGCAATCTGATTTACTCAGTCTACTGTTTCAAACGTTAATCTCATCCAGAAACACCTCACAGACACACCCGGAATGTTTAAACAAATATCTGGGCATCCCACGGCCCAGTTGAGTTGACACTTAAAATTAACCATCAACAACAGCTTAGTGGCCAGAGATGCAGGTTCAAATCCAATGTGCATCTCTTACTAACTGTAATCTTAGGCAAGTTACTTAACCATCTAAGCCTCCCTTTCCCCAAGTAAAATGGAAACAGTAATAATAGCTCCTTCCTGGGCTTGTCTTTGAGTTAAATGAGATGATGTCTGTACAGTGCTTAGCACAGTGCTTGGCCCTAGTATTCACTATCTATCTAGGATTCAAGTAAGGGGAATCCAACCAGGGAGGTTGGCAGTAGGTTTGGAAAATTATACAGAGATTTTAGAAGAAGATTCTACATGGCCTTGATGCCTGAAATTATATTTGTTATGTGGGAGGAAAAAGAAGCAAAAGAAAGGAGAGAGTCACTGAAATCCTCTGCCTCTCAGCAGACTGGATAACATTCCAGGCCATGTCTGCTCTGAGGTTCCCTGTTGTCAAGGATGCCCACTTCTGGGTGTCTGCCTAGAAGCTTCTTAAAATCTGCTCACAGGCTTCTGAGGCTCCTGCCTGTTGAGCACCGTAGGTGCCATGCTTCCTGTGGAATTCTCCAGTGCATGTGGCTGCTGTGGGAACAACGGTGGGGTGTGGAGCGGCAGGTAAATACTAGATGGGGATGAAACATTTGAAGCTGAGAGGCATTCCCAGAGCCAGAGGATCGTGGAGCTCAAATTGGGGCTTTGCTGGCAACCAAAATAGACCCCACTCTCCAGCTGCAATGGAAAAAGGTGACTGGGATGTTATGATTGGGGGCAAGAGTGCAGGGAAGATGGTTTTGATAAATGCTTTCCTGGGCCTGCTTTCCAAACCATACCTAGTTGGTAGATTATTTTCAATATTCAAGATGATTCACTTTTAGTAATGAAAAGGCAGCTGAATATAAACTGAGGGAATTCTTTTCATCTGCAGATGTGAATTGGACACTTTTACACCATTCATAGAATTCTAATTATGAGCAACTTGCTGTCAAAGGTGGGAGGTGAGGAAGTCTGCACATGTAATGCCAGGGCGAGAAAGAACTTTTAGGGGACTGTGGAGAGCTTGCAGACTTGATAAGATCACATCGTAAATGTGAGGCATTTGGGGAGTTTTGTGCTTACCAGTAAGAGTGGCAAACGTTAAAGACTATGAACATCTACTGTGTGAGAGAGTAGCAGAATCGGGCACTCTCACTTGAAGTCAGGGAAATGCAAATTGAAATAGTAATGAGACAGCAACCTACATCTATCAGATTGGCAAAAGTTGAAAGGACCAATAACATCTATTGCTGGCATGAATGTGGGGAAGAGGAGTAATATCATAATTGCCAGTGGAAATGGGATTTGTTACAGCCTTTTAGGAGAGTGATCTGGCAATGCCTACTTAAGTTATATGTATATATCTTTTAGCCCTGCAACCATATTTTTGAGAACCTGTTTCATAGAAATAGTTACCAATATAAAATAAGGCCTTACACGTAAGGGTGCTTATTGCAGAACTGTTCACAGCAGAAAAACTGGAAACCTAGTAAATGTCCATCAACAGGGGACTGATACGTTATCATACATTCACATTGTGAAATGTTATACAAATAAAAAGCAATGAGCAATAAAGAAAAAGTTAGATTAAGACCCATGATTATAAATAGGGACAAAAAAAGCCCTGGAAATAAATAGCAGAATAATAGTGATGTTTGCAAAGGGAGATTATGAGCCTCAACAGCACAGAGAATGTCAGATGTTGACATCAGGACTAACTCTCTCTCAGTTCTTCTCAGCTTCTCTTCCAGAAGGGCTTTCTCTTCTTGGTAGCAAGATCGGCACCCAAGCAGACATTTTCCCCCAAACCCTAGAACTGGTAGTTCCAGAGAAAGGGAAAGATCCTCTCTCTTTCATCATCTCCATTAAACCCTCTCTGAGATTCTCTATGTATAAATTCTCTATGTATAAATATACGAGGGTGATTCAAAAAGTTTGCAGAAAAAAAGATTTGAAAGATAATAAAAATCTTTCCATGAACTTTTTGAAGTGCTTTCCTAGTTCAGATTATATCGTTAATAAAAAAATTTTAACATTTAGAGCATCTTTCTGTGCTGTTGAAAACTTATTACCTTCCATTTTTAATGATACTGATTACAAAGAGATACTGATTGCCTTTTCCTTCCATTTATCCGCTTGATATTGACACTGCTGATGTACCAGGAAGCAGGCCCTCTCACTAGGAAAGAGCTCCATTCGGTGTTAAGAGCTGAGGAAATGGTCTGGTTACGAGTGAAAGGAGTGGATGGCCCTGCTCCCCCTTCTCTGTCTGTGCACTTCTCCATTGATTTAGTTTGTCATACGGCAAGGGAGACAGGCAAGAGGACATGTGGATGCCATAGAAATAATTCAAACCACATGTGAAAGCAGTGAGCCAATTCATTATTTCAACCATTAATTAGTCCACAGTGTTTCTTGAGCACCTAACATGTATTTGGTCCTTTGCTAGATTCACAAACATAGCTCCTGTCCTCACAGAGTTTAGAATTTGCTGCATATAGACAGAGGACAAAAACAAATGATTACAAATGTGATGAAGACTACTTCAAGAAGGTACTCAGAGCTCCAGGAGGGAGCAAAATAGAGGCAGACCTAACTTAGCTGGGGAATCAAAGGAGGCTTCCCTGAGGAAGTGTCACTGAAACTGACAGCTGAAAGAGAAATGAGAGCTGGCTAGGCTAACCAGCCTAAATGAGAGTGTAACTAGGCCAAATACATCTAAATTTAAATAAATACATCTGTTTGTTTAAATAATTAAATTAAATCTAAACAAACCTAGATAAGTAGATTAATCTAAATTAATTTACGTTTAACTAGGCTAAATGAGAGTTTTGCTAGGCAAAGGGGGAGCGGGAGGAAGGGCTATTCCAGGGTCAGGAAGCGGTGCCTGCAAAGGCCCCACAGCAGGAAAGAGCATGATGTGTTCACAGAATCTCGAGAAGACCGACCCAGCTGTTCTACAGAGCATGAAGACAGCAGGACCAGACGGGGCTGGATGAGTGGACAGGGCCGTGGTCGTGGAGGACACTGTAGGTGATGGGAAGGAGTAGGGTGTATGCTAAGTGTGGCGGGAAGCCACGGTAGCGTTTTGGACAGAGGTGCGATATGGTTATAAATGAGTTGTTAACAGATCACTTGGTTTGTAGAGTATAGAACAAATTGGAGGGAAGCAAGAGTGGCTGCAGGGAGGCCATGCAGGGAGGCTGCCATGACAGAGATGATGGTGGCCGGGACTGGGGTGGTGGCTGGGTAGAGAGAAGTGGAAGATGCTTGACGCACTTGAGCGTTGGAAGACTAATCAGATGTGAGGAGCAAGAGAAAAAGATTCCAGAGTGACTGTCAGGATTTGGCTTAAAAGAAAACCCCGAAATTGTGCTGCCTTTACCAAGAACCCTGGAAGAAAGGCCATTTGGCGAGTTGAGTGGTGAGTTGCTCTGGGACATGCGGAGTCTGAGGACAAATGAGACAAATGAGTGGAGACTTTGAGTAGGAGGTCACATACACACGGGGATGTCAGGGAGTCATTCCCATGGGTTTGCAACACCAAACCACCTTCTTCTGAGAGTCTGGGCCTGAATTACATGGATAATTGTCAACCATCCACTCCATTCCACGTGTGAAGCGCACCTGTGTGTCCCGGCTTAATTGTGGCACTAGTTTCCTGCTCACATGATTTCCTAGTAAAGATGAGGAACTGTCATTTAGTAGCACGAGTTCTCATCTGAATTGTTAGTATTCTTGAGACAAAAACTTCTTTCTCTTGTGGATTCTGAATGTGCCCTGACTGTGTTTTATTTTCTACAAAGTGATGGCATTGTAGGACTATTATGTTCCCAACCTTGCCTTCTTCCGTAGGCTGATGACCATCCTATATCATCAAATTGTGCTTTTGTAAATACTTATATTTGAACCTAACGGCTTATTTATGCATGCCTAATTACAAATAAACACAACAATTACCTTGAATTCAAAGGTATAGAACCAAACGGAACTGATCACAGGTAATGCACATTTTATTAACATCTCTCAATGGAGGAAGCAGCCATACAAGGGGAAAAAAAACCAAGACATGAATCTGGGTGTTAAATTATCATCAGGTGCCCCATCTGCAAATCTGTGATGGAATGCAGCTAGATACCTGTTCTGATGCAATATGTTCTCTGACAGGACTGTTTAAAGATGAAGTCACCCAATATCCTGTCAATCCTGCCTCCTAAACATCTCAAATCCCCCCCCCCATCTCCATCCTCACCCACAACTTCTGCTTTAGTTTAGGCCATCCTCATCTCCTGGGAACAAAGTGTCTGTAAGCAGGCTGAGCTAAGTGGCACTGGTTAGCAGGAGGATCCCAGTCCTACTGAGGCCTTTCGTGACACTGGCACTGCCTTTCCACTTCTTTGCAACTCTGATTCTCTATCAAGACCCATGAAGACTGATGTTATGGGCATTTTTAATACCTGGGACTCCGACAAAAGTACCACAGATCAGGAAATATGCTGGTGTATGACTCTGAGCTTCAAAAGTGAAAGACTGTTCTTATCGTGTAGTTCAATGAGGCGCTGAAATCCTACAAAGCTGTTTGGTGTTAGAGGCAAGAGAGTGAATGGCAGAACTCCAGGGCTGGGGGACCCATCTTTTCTCCCCTCTTGCCATTTAGAGTACTTGTGGACAGAGAGGACAGACCCTAGAAAAACTGTAAAATGCCAATCTCCAATCTCTCTCATTGGTGCCCTGCCAGGAGTCCATGTCTCAGGGCACCCACTCTGCTCCCTATCTACCCCACAAAGGCCCATCTCCTTGGTTGTACCTTATGCTCAGAACCTCCATCTTCCTCCCTGTTAAAACAGCTCCTTGCCCTAAGGTCAGACACACTAACCTCATCTTCAAGGAAGGAAACCTTCAAAAGTAGGATTTCAGATACCTTGAGAGGGAGGGAAGAGAAATATTCTGAATCCAGGGTCTCCTAATACCACTAGTCACAAACAAATGATACGGTCACCAATCTGCTCTTGTTTAATAGTGGTTGTGTGACAATTTCTGGGTTAGACACAGCCCTCTTTTCGAACCCCTTACCAAAAACCAGTGCACATTCTGATTGAGGGCAGAGAGTTTCTCCTCTGAATAACCTGCTTCCCCTAAAGAAATTGGCCAAGCAGTATAGCACTGGTTGATGAGTCAGAAAACCTAGCCTCTGTTCCCTGCAACACCATTTCCTAACTATGTAACCTTGGGCAGGCCACTTAACCTCTCTGAGGATCAACTTCCTAAACTCAAATCAGGATGATAATCCCTCCTCTGCATCCTTACAGTTGGTTATTGTATTAGTCCATTTCAGTTGCTTATAACAAAATACCTGGAACTGGGTACTTTGTAAGACAGCAAAATTTATTGTTTACAGTTTCAGAGGCTGGGAAGTCCAAAGTCCAGGGAACACATCTGGTGAGAGCTTTGTTCTTGGAGATGACTCTACACAGCAATGCTGGGTGTCACCTGGTGGATACGGCAGGAGCAGACAGAGAGACTAACCTCCTCATTCACTCTCCTCTTAAAGCCACCAGAACCACTTTCATTATTCCAAGAATGGATCAATCCATTCACAAGGGTACAGTCCTCACAATCCATTCACCTCCTCAAGGCATCACCTTTCAACTACAACCACAGAATTTTTCATGCTCTTAAGACTGTCACAGTGGGAGTCAAGCCTCAATGAGTTTGGGGGAACAAACAATCAAAACAGTTATTAAAGTGAAATAATGAATGTGAACTGGCATTGGAATCTTTAAAATGTATAGTATTACTACCGAAAAATGACCCCCTTCCTCACCCTGTTTGGTGATTTCAAATACATAATACAAGATCCTTCCATACTGTGGACAGCATGGAAAGAAACAGCTGCTGGTCAAAGCCAGTTTTAGAAACCCGCATTTTCACAAAAGGAAGAGTCAACTTTCAACACAACAATGTTGCTGGCGCACGATGGGTACTGCCAGAAAACAATGCAGAGATGGTCCAGCAGGTGTCAGCAGAGAACCAGCTTTCAGAACTAGCCACCTGGCCTCCCTTCAAGGGGAGGAAGCAGATGCTGGGGCCTGGTGGGTTGGCTGGGACAGTGCTGGCAGGATTGTACCATTAAAACCAGAGCTGCCCCGGGCTGGCCCGGTGGCGCACTGCTACAGTGCGCCACTTGGGAGTGCGGCGACGCTCCCGCCGAGGG
>NW_007741315.1:0-4793 GCF_000696425.1 Galeopterus variegatus | reverse complement strand
GAAAAAAGACAAAAAGAAAAAAAAAAAAAAAAAAAACCAGAGCTGCCCCAATTCTGGTGGGGTGTGGTTGGGCAGAATGGGGCCACTGAGATGGGGACAGCCCTTCAGCTCTATCTACAAAGTCTCTCCCATTAGCTCCATGATCCTCTCCCTTCAGAAGGTCCATTCCCATTCCTCCCTTTTAGTCTGGGCCTGAGTCCCTCTTCTGTCCTTGGAACCCATGCTCTAACTTGAAACCTTGTCTCAAATGGAAGGAAGGTTTATTCCTTTGTTTAGAGAAATATTGCTTTGGGAGTGACTTTCATTTCTACTTTCATCTTTCTCCCAACACCAGGGTTGTTTTGAATGTATGATTTTCAACTACATGTCCTTCTCCTACCTAACAACCAGCCATTCAGATTCAAGAATTCAGGCAACACATCCTGCCTTTACAAGGTAAATGGTCAATATATTGAAAGGGAGAGGGCACTGTCTACAGCCACCAAATAGAAGCCTGTGGAATGAAGTGTTTACTCTCATATACTACAGACAGTCTGTCATATTTTATGTTATGGGGACATAATTTTATTGCAAGTATATTTGAGTCTAAGTTGTAATGTGTAGGTTTTATGAGATTTGGGGTCTTTCCTGGCTGGATGTAGAGAAGATGACTTGAAGAAGCAGAGAGAAGCAGCTCTTCACAACAGGAGCACATTCCAAATTACTCACACCCCCCCCCCCCCGCCAGGTAAGATTTCCAGAGAGAGAGAGAGAGAGAGAGAGAGAGAGAAAGTGGTATGTGTACGTGAAGTGGTGTGTCCGAGTAATGGGGGGAGGGAAATACGTGAGAAACTCTGCAAGAGGAAAAGGAAAATGGGTTCAAACCCAAAGCACTGTCTGAAGCTCGGGAGCCAGAATTGTTCAAGGACAGGGCCATAGTCACATAGAGGGCTGGTCACCTGCCAGTCTGCCACACCTGGGAAATGGGAAAAGAGAAAAAGGAAAAAGAATCAGTCAAATGGCTATGGACACCTGTGGTCCTATCACACTGTTATCTGCCTTTCTCCATAGCAAAATCCAATTCTCCTCAAAAACTCAGGAAATACATTTAGTTCTGTAATAACTCTAAGGTTTCCAGGAAAAAGAGTTGTGGCCTACTTAGAATAACCCAAGGTGTGTGTGTGTGTGTGTGTGTGTGTGTGTGTGTGTGTCTATGAGGGTCCCTAGAGTCCTAAACTCTAGTATCTAGCACCCACAAAGAACAGAAGTCCCAAGAGCACCACTAAACGTGAGGGCTGGGCTCAGCGATCTATAAATCTCCAGCTGGCAGGACAGACAGGCACAGTACACACAGATTGTTACAATGCTGCAAAATCTCTCAAATTCTCAAACAGCTGGGAAAGCTGTGTTTCCTTCTCTTTCTGACTGAATATTTAATTAATTCCATCTCTTTTTTTGAAACCAGTAGGTACTGTGTTTGAAAGAATATTTCAAATTAATGGGGCAGGGGACAAGTCCACAGAGCAACTTCTTTGCCCATTATCTTGCCCAGAATCTACAAGAAAGATCAAATCCAGAAGATCTGGCCAGTTTAAGCCCTTGCAGAGTTATGTTCCTGTGATAAGCAACGCCAAGCCTTCACTAGCATTGACCTTTTGTGCTCAGTCAGTGTGGATCCTTGTCCCCAGGTTCAGGACAAGAATTTGCACTGGTGATTTAAGTGTAGAGGCTCCGAAGACAGGGAGAACCAATGGATGATGACATCCATCTCTTGCCTCAGTCGTCGCTTAAGCCCCTGATTCAGGTCCCAACTTGCAATCCTAAATCCCCATAAATCATAACGTTTAATTATAAAAAGGACCCTCTCTGACCTTGTCCATTCCCAGTCTGGTGAAATAGTCTGTGGCTGGGTCTATCGAAGAAAAGCGAAGGATACAGTTGAAAGCATTAAAGAGAGCAGTCAGAAATTACCAGAAACCCTAGCCAATCCGGCTTCTTCTAAAAAATGTGCCCACATTTAGGGTTGCGGCCGTGTAGACCATGCTCAAGTTAAATCGCTTTGGTCAGACCCTTTTCTGTCCTGCTAGAGCCTCAATCCTCCTGGCTACCAGGCCGGGGAGCTCGCGCCTCTGTCCCCGGGGCCTCCCTGCCCGACTCAATAGCTCGGGCCCAGTTCATTTGGCCACAGCCCGGAGCCGTTCGGAAAGCAAAGATTAAAGGGGAAAGTCGCGGCTGTATATTTATATTTTCATTGCTAGAAGGGAATTGATTTCCGCGCATTTATTTTGGTAGCTGTAATACACAAGAGCGGATTTGCGTCACCCGAGCAACTTGCTGGTGGAGATAAAGTTGCACAAATATTGAAAGGGGAAGTGCTAGGAGTCATTATAGAGTTTTTCTCCGGAAGAAATAAGGATTTCTGCAGTATCCTAAAATACTAAGGCAGCTTCTATTTTGAGACCAATCTCGCAGGCACATCCGCTCATTTAGTCCGAGTTTGAGCCCATCAAAAAACAGGAGATGACCTGAGCTGCGGCGAGCGCAGGGTTTCCTGCTGCTTTCTTGGTTCGGAGGGTGGGGCGTACGGAGGCGGGGGTCTGCGGGCTCAGGATAGGCCGTGCCCGGCCGGCGAGGCCTGGGCCTGCGGGGGAGGCGAGCAGCCGGCGGGAGAGGCTGCCCTCGGGCCTCGCCTTCGCCGCGTCTGCGGCACTCGGGGCCTGCAAGAGCCGCAGATGCGGGCGTGGGCGCCTCGGGGAACCCGGAGGGCCTGCTTCCCCGTAGGCTGCACCCCGCGCCCACCCCCGGAGGGTCCCAAACCTTGGAAGGGGTGAAAGGGACGGGGGAGTCTTAGTTCTAGGGCAGGAGGTGAGAGCGCGCGGCGCAGCCCGGGGTGAGGTGTAAACGTGCCTCTTCTAGAAACGTGAGTTTGGGCTCAGGCTGTGAAATGAACTTTTACAGTCAAATTGGAATCACAACCAAATTGGGAGTGGCACTAGGAAAGAAAAGAGGCTCATGGCCACCCCTGCACACACTCGCGCTAGTGACTTTACCTGGTGGCTGTGAGGTTACAGAGAAGCTGCCCTCCCACCGGAGTCTCGCCTGAACCCTCAGCCCATGGCTCCGGTGGCCTTGCACTTGTCACTTCTTTGCGTCCAGCTAGACACAGGACTTGTCTTCTGCCTCTCTCGCCCCGGTTGCCCCTGCCCTCAGGCGACCACACCGCTCCACCTCCGTGGAAATGGCGCCTCTGTTCCAGCTGGGAGGAGCAGGGCACGTAAACCTTTTAGTAAAGACAGAAAGAGAGACAGAGGGAAGGAGAGATTTCAGTGCTGGCTGGTTAGAAGTGATTGATTGGTTATTAATTACTTTCCAGGAGAAAGTCAAAAGCTTAAAATGACAGCATCTGCGACAAGGGGCTAGAGACATTAGACATTAATTTAATGAGCACAAATGCTGAACTCGAGATAGGCATGGCAAGTGCAGTTGCCTTTCTGGGGTTATCTGGTAAGACGTCTTAGTACTGAAGGGAAATAAAAATACCGAAGCAACTCTCTTAGGAGGTGCTTATTAGGACAATCGAAAACAAAAAATTGAGTGGTTTCATTATTGTTATTATTTTATTTTCTTCCTGAAAATGTGCAAGAACAGCTCATCTGGGTGGCCTGTGGTTTGTTTGGGAGAGGGGTGGGGAAACCCATTCTGACTGTAATTTAAAAGAGAACGAATTCTTAAAATGGAGATGTTGATGTTGCAGAAAACCCCCCACCCTGCATTCTAAAGACCCAAGACGCGAATGGAAGATGTTGGCCACCACTACAGCTCCTCCTGCGACCAGGCCCAAGGGGTTCATGGGGAAACTGTCACTGAATTGAAAGTAGAATTTAACTCCAAGGAAATCTGCTCTTGAGGGCATTTGCAAAACAGCGGTCCCCACGTGATCCGGGGATGTGGCGGAGGAGGGAGGCTGACATTTCCTACAAGATGCAGAGAGGAGGGGACGCGCGTGCCGCTGTCCCGGGTTTCGGGAGGCGGCCTGTTCTGTCGTCTCTGAGGCTCCGGAGAAAGGTTTGGCTGTGTCTAAGAGAGACGTTCAGAGCCATCCATCTTACTCTGTTTGAAAAGCCCACTCGTTCAAGTTGTCACTGTGTGACAGCGCAGAATAAAACTAATTTGTGGCCGCCCCTCTTCGCCGGTTCCCCGAGGAACTCCCGGGAAGCAGCAAAGCGGACGTGGTGCCGAGTGGGGCGGGGACTCAGGACGGTGGCATCCGGGCAGGAGCCCAAGAAAGGTGGGGGCTTTGCCGAGGACACTGACTCTTGGGATAAAAGCGGAGGGAAGGGAAATCAGGAAAAAGTGCGGTAAAGAAGAGGGAACCTAGGGGGGACTGCCAGCGGGTGGGCTTTGCACCGCGATAAAGCTCGGGAGCACCAGCAGCCCCCTCTCCCCCCGCCGGCGAGCCCCCTAGGAAAGCTCCTGTGACCAGATCTCCTCGCCCCGTGGCGGTTCCGAGCTGCAGAAGGTACCGGCCGAGCCCTCCGCAGCCGCCGTCGGCCCCGACGCAGAGGAGAAACCCGAGCGGCGCCCGCTCAGCCCACGCGGCCGCAGCAAACACTTTGGCGTGGCCGGGGCGTGGCCGAAAGGGCGGGCCACGCCCCTTCTTTCCCAATTCCCCACCACCGCCGACTCCTATTGGTCACGAGGGCGGCCAATGAGCGCTCGGATCAAGGTCCTACCCCGAGTCTGACTCGAAAGCTCCTGCCAAAACTTTGGGAGTTTTTAGAGAGGACTTTTTTTTCCCCGTTATTGCTTTTTTT
>NW_007741314.1:25239-25909 GCF_000696425.1 Galeopterus variegatus | reverse complement strand
ACGCCGAGCGCGCGTCGTCAGGAGCCAGCCAGGGGGCCCGCCTGCGCCGCGTCCCCTCCGAGCCTCGTCCCCTCCAGCCCGACCGAGTGCCATCGTTGAAACCGTCCCGGCCTGGCGTCCCTGGGGCTGGCAGGTTTTCTCCTGCGATGGGACTGGAACCCGAAGTTTCGAGACTTTTCTGGAGGGAGAGAATTTTACAAGGACGTGGAGAAACTATTTTTTACACATTAACTTGAGCTGCCGGAGGGACACTGCTGGCAAAGACTTATTTTTGTGCAGAAAATCCTTAGACCTGGAGCACATTGGAGATGGCCTGTAACCCCTTCCCCTTCTACTACCGGGAATTTTCCAACCTGGACACGGTCTGGACAGGAGCATCCCCTGAGGTGGGGGCTGGGGCAGTGTCGCTCAGCTGGGGAGAGATCTGGGGGGCGGGAGGGACCTATATTAGGGAAGGTGAATTTTATAAATAAATCAATTCTATTTATCAGTGGCGTTTGGTAGTGCCCTCTGTGTGGTCCTGTCCCTCATTTCCCAGGTGAGGGTCAGGCATCACATGGGTAGGAAGTCACAGCCAGACTCTTCCGTGGTCACTTTTCCCCGGACCCCGCGGCGTCCTCTGTAGGGTGGGTTGAGAAGCGTGAGAACCGGAGTACGGCCAGGACCCACT
>NW_007741314.1:22849-24494 GCF_000696425.1 Galeopterus variegatus | reverse complement strand
TATCAGTGGCGTTTGGTAGTGCCCTCTGTGTGGTCCTGTCCCTCATTTCCCAGGTGAGGGTCAGGCATCACATGGGTAGGAAGTCACAGCCAGACTCTTCCGTGGTCACTTTTCCCCGGACCCTGCGGCGTCCTCTGTAGGGTGGGTTGAGAAGCGTGAGAACCGGAGTACGGCCAGGACCCACTGACAGATACCAAAGCAATTCAAGGGCACCTTGTGGAGCTAGTTCCACACCCCCGAGAGGTGGCAGCAGGCTGGTGGGTGGTCCAGACAGGGCTACTTTGAGGCTGGGAAACTGAAGGCCGGATGCTGCTGACTGGCAGTGGGTGGAGGGGGCAGGTGCCCAGTATTCGGCGGGCAGAGGTGGTCTGGCCAGTGAGTGCCAGCCCACTCCCCATCTCAGGGCTAAGGGTGTGGGCTTGGGCCCAGGCTGCTGGGTTCAGATCTGGACTGCCAATTACTAGCGGGGTGACTCTGCACAAGGGGCTTACCCAGCAAATGGTGCTGACCCCAGGCCCACCTTCCAGGGTTGGCGGGAGGGTTGAGAGGACCCTGCTGGTGAGCTTGTAGCCCCTCAGCCTGCATGTAATTTGCCCCCTGCCCACCGCAGGTTTCTCTGCTTGTGAGAGCCACCCTTGAAAGGAATGAGGCAGGCCAGGAAGCTTTCTGAGGAATCCCCACCCCACCCCACCCCTGCAGGGCTCCCCCAGCCCAGAGAGACAGCTCCCAGATACTACACAGCTCCACCTTTGACCCTGTGCCTCGGCAGCTTTGAAGTCCCTGTGCTCAAAGCTCCCTTTTATTGCAGGGGTGTGGAGGGGCTGGCGGGGATCCCCCAGGTTGCTTTAGGGTGCTGGAGGCACCCCTTCCTTCAGGAGGGAACGACTGGGGCAAAGCCATTGGAGCCTTGGGAGGTGGGAGCGGCTGATGTTGTCGCAGAGCAGGTGTCTCCTGCATAACCATGGTGACAGGATACATGGGCTCTTGGGGTGCACCTTTTCAGAAAGCAGGGCCTGCAGGACCTCCCCCCACCTCTCCCTGAAGAGCAGGAGTCCTCAGAAGTCCTCCGCAGCCAGCCATAGCCTCAACCGGGGGCAGGACATCAGGGACTAGGGTCAAAGCCAAGTCTGGAGCTGGGTCAAGGGTTTGTTGGTCAGTAGACCAGCTGCAGCATGGGGCTGTCCAAGAGACTGAAGGGACCATATTGTCATGGCCACCCATGAGGGCCACCCCACTCCCTCCTCCCAGCAACCCACAGCTGGGTCAGGGGCATCACCTCGACCTCAGGACAGTAGGTGGTGAAGGCTGGTGGGGGTGGGGGCAGGAAGGCCTGGAAGAAGGTGGCAGAGGGAGGGAGCATCCTCTGACGCACAGGAGCTGCGGCCAGCAGGCCGTTGGCAAAACTCTGCCAAGTACGAGAAGTGCCCCTCTTTGTTTTCCCATATCTTATTACGGAAAATTTCAAACATACATAAAAGCTCAGAAATCTCTATCGAGCACCTTCTCTGCACCAGGAGCTTGAGATGCAACCGTGTGCTGAGCAGAAACCCTGTCCTCGGGGCGCTGTGTCCTACCGGGGATGCAGGATCTGACAAGCGGCATCCTTGAGGAGTCAGTTGTACAGTCTGGCCAATGGGGGGGGGGG
>NW_007741314.1:18068-21890 GCF_000696425.1 Galeopterus variegatus | reverse complement strand
GGGGGGGGGGGGGGGCGCACTGGATGCCGGGAGAGCCAGCGAGGGAAGCCTCTGATCAGCCCCCAGCACCAGTTTCAGCGATGGTTCACCCTGGCCACTCCACCTGCAACCCCCGACTTGGCCACCATAAGGCCTGGAAGCAAATCCCAGACTCTGTATGGTTTCACTCTCAGGTTCTCTGGGTGTGCCTCTAGCGGAAACCCCACTACCATCATCGACAACCCCAAATGAACAACAGGTCTTTCCTGTCATCACATACCCGGCCAATGGCACAGTCCCCTGACTGTCTCAATGTGTGCAGTGCTGATGGAATCGTGATCCAGCCCAGGTCCACCGGTCTCTTAAGCACCTTGTAAGCAATTTCCCCCCCCATTTCTTTGTCGAAAAAAACGGGGTTTGTTTTGTAGAGCTCCTGTGTTCCGCATATTGCCGATGACACCGTTGTGGGTGTGATTTATCAAGTGTCTCTCCCTGTGTTTCCTGTAGAATTTGGAGGAAGGGTCAGAAGCGGACCTGCAATTGGGTTTGGGTTTGGCAGTGCCATATCCGTATGGCTGCTCCTGCCAGGAGACACTATGGATGGATGGATGGTGACCATGTAACTCACTGTCCAAAAAGGGATGTTTTTGAGAGTGGAAGGGGCTGCTGTTCAACAGCCAGGACAACAGGTAAGTTACCTGGGCACGCTGGCCCACCTGCTCTCCCTAGTTATAAAACCCCCTCATCCCAGCTGTCACTTACAAGTGCCAGTCACTAAAGATGAAGTGCTTGAGTCATAAAGCTTGAAAATGGTGGGAACTGGGATTCAAACCCTGGACTTTCTCATCCTAGCCCCTTGCAGTATTCACTTCCAGGACGGGTGTTCAGCCTGGAGGCTCTCCCGAGGAGGACACCCTTGGCAATTTGGCATTCTGGATCTGCAAGCCTGGACCGAGCCCCCTGGCGCAGGTGCCCAGACTGTCCGAGGCTCTGCTGTGCACGAAGCAGGGCTCTGCTGCGAGCCCATGGTCCCAGCTTTGGCCCAGCCTGGAGGTTAGAAGCCGACCCTAAGCTGAGGGTGATTGTGACATGACATTAAAGGTGCTGAAGTATAACGCTTTTTCCTTTCTTCCATGGTCAGTCTCTTGACTTAGGGTGTTTTATACTCGCTATTAAATGTTGCTCTAATAATTAAAGAAAAATTAATAATTTAAATTGTTAGCATGGGTTTTGCCATCCAGTCTTTATATTGAGAAATGCCTGTTTTAAATGCAAATATAGGAGCATTTACTTAATATGCAGAATCTCTGAAATGACAGAGTTTGTATTTGTGACTCGCACACGCGTATCTTACTGTCAGCAGAACATGGGAACGCTGCACAGAAGAGCTCAGGGGTTTTTATCCCACTCCTTGATGCACACACATTCTCCCAGCCCTCTCTGCTCCGGCTCATGGACAGGTAAGGAGGAAGGGAGGGGCCGGGGGTGACCCACCTCTCCCTTGCTCTGTGTCACAATTTTCAGTACACATGGCTGGCGGACACAGGGAGGTTGCCTGAGTAAGAGCGGCCAGACCGCCTCTTCAGTCCTTCATGTTTGCTAGAAGGCCATTGTCTTGTCCTGCTTCTGAAGCAGGTTTTGGTTTCAGTGGGAAGAGTGGCCGCTGGGGTGTCAGCACCTGGCCTGCATGGCTGCAGGCGTAACTGCTGAGCTTGAACGGGCATGGAGTCCCATGGAACTGCCACATGTCATGGACCCCGGCACTTTTTTTGTGGGCATCCTGAACTTGCTACAGGAATGGGCAACCAGGAAGAGTGGACATGCACACGGCGCCTGTGCTTACCGCACGCTCCAGTGCCCTCCGACCTGCACCCACAGAGCACATGTTCAAAAGCATAAGACACTCCGTAAGGCACAGAACACACGAGCCCCGATGGCTGCTCATCCCCCAGCCCCGTTGCGGGGTCTCGTCCCAACTTCCAGGCTCTGCAAGGCTCAGTGACCTTCCTGAGGCCCACAGGAGCCCAGAGGGGAGCCTAAAGCCCCCTCACACTGACACCTCCCTTGGGCCCATGGGAGGGGGCACCGTTATTGCTTTCTGCTGAGAAGGTTGCATGGGAGGGTCTTGTCAGCCAGGCACTGAGAGGCGAGCAGGATGTCCGCTCCTGACCAGCTCAGGCTCTGCACCCTCCGCAGGCATTTCCTTGGCGGGCCTGGAGGAGAGGAGTGGGGAGAGAGGGGTCGGAGGGCTGGTTGCCCGCAGGTGCGGCTCTAGCCCCATCGGCTCCTGACTCTCTGCCCCTCCACCCGCCCCCTCCCCAGCTGCTGGCAGTGATTAATGGGGTGCATCAATCAGCCAGAGGCCTTGACTGCCACAGGAAGCTCCCCAGCACCCCTCCGGCTTTGCCCTCAGCGGTGGGTGGGACCCCAGCCCCGCCTTGCGTACTGAAGTAAGCCATTGTGGCCAGGGCTTTGAGGTGCCAGCCTCACAGGTGTCCCACTGAGGAGGAGGCCCAGCCCAGAGGGGGGAGGGGCCCCTGCAGGGGTCACCTGTCTGCTCCCCTAGAGCATTCCTGCCCAAGGTCACACGTCAGCACAGGGAGATGCACTGTACACCCAGACCCCAGGCCCACTGCCCTGCGAGAAGGTCAGGGTGGCAGTGCGGGTGCCTCCATAGATGACAGGATCAGGAAAAGCAGGCCCCAGAATTAATTATTGCAAGGAGGGTAGGCTTGCAGCAAAGCGGGTGAGGACCCAGGGGTCCTGCCAGCGGGAGAGGCAGCGTGAGTCGCTCAGCTGCCCTCACAGAGGACCCAGACAGGGCTTACACTGCAGCTCACCCCTCACCCTCCGAGGCCATCAGCCCGAGGCAGGCACTGTGGGGTGGTTCCTGCCGAGGCCTCTCTCCTTGGCTTGCAGACGGCGTCTTCTCTGTGTCCTCACGTGGTCGTCCCTGTGTGTGTCTGTGTCCTGATCTCCACTTCTTACAAGGACACCAGTCAGATTGGATTAGGGCCACCCTACTGACCTCATTCCATCCCCAGATACAGTCACGTGCTGAGGTACTGGGGGTTAGGACTTCAGCATATGAACTTGAGGGGACACAATTCAACCTGCAACAGGCAGAATCAAGGGTCTTTCTAGAAATTCCAGCCCCAGGGGGCCACTTCTGTCTCCTGCCCTCTCCACTGTTACAGCTTCACCCTCTTGGGTTAAGCATTGCCCTCTCTGGGCCCCTCTCGGAAAGGGCCACCAGCTCAGCCAGAGGCCCCACACCACTTGGGACAGTGGACAGGGCTGAGGACAGAAAGGCCTGCGTCCCCTTGTGGCCTTGGACTAGACATCTCTCCTGTAATTGGGACACCCTGGGATGCCAAGAGCGTGGACCAGAGGACTTCCTGGGCAAACATTCCTAGAGCCTGCCCAGGTTCCAGCCACACATTGGGGGGTGCCCAGGGGCATGGGACAGACTCTACTGGAGAGGCCCTCCCCAGGGGCTGCATGGCTGGGAGAGTCCCTGTGCACCTGCCTACCTGTGATGTCGTGTGACGGGACCTCCAGGGCCTGACAGACTGAGGAGGGACAGCGGGCCCCTTGGAGTGTGTTAGAGCCTGTGTAAGGGGGGCTTGCCTCAGAGTCTGTGTGCAGACCCACTTTTTTGTCCCTGCTGGTCCAACCTGAGTCTGTGTGGGGTCTGGGTCATGGCCCAGTGTCCCTGTCCTGGGTGAGGAGTAGCCCATCCCCCTGTCCAAGGCATGTCCCAGACCAGCCAGTGGCAGCCCGCCCAACCCCGGTGGCGGCGTCCTGATTAAGCTTTAAGGGGCGGTGCTCCACCCCCCCGCG
>NW_007741314.1:11439-17642 GCF_000696425.1 Galeopterus variegatus | reverse complement strand
CCCCGGCCCAGCCAGTGGCAGCCGGCCCAGCCCAGGTTGTGCTGTCCTGATAATTCTTCAGGAGGTGCTGGCAGCCGCCCGGGCTTCTGAGTCCTCTGCCCCCGCCCCCTCCACCTGGCATTTGCCTATGAGTCCTGGGGCTCTGTCCAGGCTGGCCACTGCCCGCATTGATAAGCATGCAAATCTCTAAACGAAATCCAATTAATACCCAAATGAGGGCCTGGGAGCAACCCGGGCTGGGCCAGGGAGGTGGGGCTGGGCTTTATCGGGCCTCAAGTATTTGTCTCTCATTTGAATGCCTTTTGTGGACTGGCGGGGGTGCGGTTGGAGGGGACTGAGAAGGGGCCCCAGCTCCCCTCAAACAACGGCTGTCGTGGCACGCCATGGCTGGGAGTTCCGAGCAGTTCTGTGCTCGTCTTTCACACATCCCAGGTCCCACCTGACTCCCCTTGCAAGCAAGGCCTTCTGGGCCCTTCCCGTGCCCCCAGACACAACAGGCTGGTGGCTGTGTTGCCCACGCCCTCCCACAGGGCTGACGGAGCAGGAGGCTGTGGCCCACTTGTCAGACGAATGAGGCTTGAGACGGGCCGGGCTTGTGTGAGGACGGGGCCATCGAGGGCAGGGCTGGGTGGGTCCTCAGGAGCTTCTGTCCCAGGCCAGAGCTGGGTTCTCCAGGAGGGCGTGCAGCTTTTTCAGGAGTGGGTGTGTGCATGTGGCCGAGCGTGGATGACTGAGCATGCACATACGTGGGTGTGCACACACGTGTGCGTGTGCTCATGTGGTGTGTGCGCCCGCTCCCTCTGCAGCTCCTGGAGCCCTGCTCCATGGGGCACAGGTATGGGGCCCCTTGCCTGGAGGTAGTGGCCTCCCATCCCTGGAAGGCACCCATCCAGTTTGCTGTCCTCTGTGCAGACAGCTCCCCTGCATACCCCTGGCCATGGTCCCATCGTGGCACATCTGGCACTAGCTGTGTGCTTTGGTCCCTATCTGCAGAGTGGAGAGCTGCCCCCACCTAACTTGCAGCCCTGACCGTCCCTGCTAGGGGTGCCGGCTTTGGGCTGCTTTCCTATGTCCCCTCATTTCGTCCTGGCATGTTGTGCCCATTGTATGGCTGGAAACAGTCCAGGACGTCTGATGAACTCCCAAAGCCACAGGCTGGTTGGGGGCAGAGCAGGATTCCCAGGCTGGACTGTCTACATGCAGAGCTCTTCCCAGGGGGACACACATGGGCAGGCCTCTTTGCAGGGAGTGAGGCTAGCCCGAGTGGCGTGCCCTTTCCTAACGCCAGCCACCCCAGCCAGTCATGCCCTTGTCCCTGATTGCCCCTCAGCCCTGACTGGACCTCTCTGGTTGGCCTGTAGCCAGACATGCTGAGCCTTTAAGGCTAAGCCAGGAAAATCCTGCAGTGGCTGGGGGTGCGACCACGGGCCTCCTGCAGATTGGCGGGTGGGCTGGCATCAGCTGAGCTGCCAGGGCTGCCTGCTAGGTTTCCTGATGTCCAGTTCTCCACCTGAGGGGAAGATGAGTCCTGCTCCACACCATCCCAGCCCCTTTCTACCAGGGCCTTTGTGCCAACACAAGTTCACATGATCTCACTGTAGCCCCCTCCTCCCAGGCACCCGTCCTCCTCCAGGAAGCCCTCCTGGGATGTCCCTCCCACCAGATCTTAGGCAGCACCCTCAGGGGAAGAAAGTGTTTCAAAGGAGAGAAGGGGCGTGGGGTCTGGGGACTTAGGGCTCGGGTCTACCACCTTGGTCTTCTGAGGGTGGCATGATTCTGCTGCCAGACAGGCTGCCACTCAGGGGCTCGGGTCAGGGCCCAGGACCCACAGCTGGCATCCAGGGAATGGGAGGGACAGGGCCCGCCAGGCCTGTGCAGAGATGGGCAGGTGGGAGGCTCGAGGCCCAGGGCCGGGCTGGGTGTTGGGGCCTGAGGGTGGGGCAGGTCCTACGAGAGAGTGTTATGGATGCAGCAGGGCCCAGAGGAATGCGGAGGGACAGGTCGCAGAACTGCATCGAGTGACCTGACCCCTGGAGCATCTCCCATCCCACAGCCTGGGGCAGGGGTGACCACAGCCTTTCTGCCTCCCTGAAACACAGCCGGCATTTCCTGACTGTCACTGTGGCCAAAAAGAAGAGGTGGGGTCTTGAGAGGTCATTAGGGGTTGTGCAGCCCGGAGGTGGGGGTCAGGCCAGAGGAGCAAGGCTCTGAGCTCAGCCTTGGGAGCCTGGGCCCGGGACACCCTCCCCACACGGTTCCTAGGATCTCCAGCAAGCAGCTGCCCGGGTGGGCACATCCCCCTGCAGGGGTGTGCCCTGGTCAGCTTGCCCTGCTGGGGGATACAGGGGCCAGGCTGGGCTGCTCTGGAAACTTTTGGAACAGCCTGTGCCCAGCCTGGGTCTCCTCTCCTCCTGTCTATCCTGGAGGAACCCTGGGTCTGGGGGAGCCTGGAGGAATAGCCCTGTCATCTTTTAATTGGGGGTATAAATACCTCAAATGCAGGAATGTGGACAGCATGCTGATAAATTTTGCACATGAGTAACTTGTGTGACCTCCTCCCAAACCAGCGTGCAGAACGCTGCCGGCACCGCCCCAGCCCGCCCCTCTCTCTCCCACCTCACCCGTCCTGACTCCTGCCACCGTAGATGGAGTTTTTTCCAAAGGTCACATAAACATAGCCGCACAGCATGGACCCTCTGTATTCGGCTTCTGTGGGTCACCACGTTCCTCTTTGCTGTGGTCAGTACAAACGGCCACAGGGACCACACCAGGATCTACCTGTCATGCTCCTGTTGAGGGGTCTGGGTAGATCCAGGGTTTGGTGGCCATGGACGATGCTGTGGGCCCCTTGTGTCTGTGTCTTGGTGGACTTGAGCTCTCTGTGTCCTGTGTTTGTGCCCAGGAGGGGAAAGGCTGGGTCTGGCCATCACCTGCATTTGCATCAAGGGTGGCCATGGAGGGCCAGTGCACGGAGTGATGGGGACACCGCCCTTGCCCACCAGGAGCTGGGGCCTGCCCTGGCTGCTGGGCACCCTGGCACTGGCGCTGGCCGTGCAGCCCGCTCTCACTGCAGGCATCCTGGTCTCTGCTGTGCAGACGAGACCTGGGTGTTCAGGGAGGTCTATTACTGCTGGCCTTGCTGCACTTTCCTTCCGGAATGAGGCAGAGTCATTACAGTTAATAGATGCTCCACTTTTAAAAGAGAAAGAAAAAGAGGCCAGATCATTCACCTGAGGCCAGTTGCCTGGGATGCCCGGTGGCTGTGGGGACATGAGGCCAGTGGGATTCCTCCCTCCCATGTGGCACTGGGCCTGGGCCTGGCCCGGGCAGGGATGGGGGGAAGTGAGGACCCTCCCCTGACTGGCACAGTTGCCCTCTCCCAGTCTCCCTCAGTCCTCAGTCCCTAGCTGTGAGAAGGCTGAAGGGAGGTGGGTGGATGCGGGTCTCCCGGAGTGGGGGCTGGGTGCCCTGTGGGGTGGAGAACTTCAGGTGGGCCTGGGCTGCCAGCCACTGCAGCCCCGATGTGGGTGAGCTGTGGGGTACTCTGGAGAAGGTGGGTAGAGGGCTGGGGCAGAGCTGGAGGGAGGCACCCGGAGGCTCAGGCTCAGCTGGGCAGAGGGGCCCCACAGGAGAGGGCCCAGCACAAGCTCAGACCAGGCATGGCAGGGTGATGGGCTCGGCCAGGGCCCGGCCCAGCCCGCAGGCAGCCAGGCAGTGCTGGTGCAGGTCGAACCTGTTCTGGGCAGGGCTGGCGCCCACTGCCGCCGCCAGGGGTAGATTCCAGCTTTCTGTTTCTGCTCCACTTCATCTGAACACTCCAAACCACAGCCTCCACCCAGCCTTGGCCCTCCCCGCCCTCAGCCCCAGGGCAGCCAAGCCCTCCCGCCCCCTGCACACATGCACGCACATGCCCACAGACACACTGAGTCACACATGGACACACGCAGACTCACACACATACACAGAGACACACTGANAGTAACATACAATGAAACAAGGTATAAATGGTAAATGTACAATAATATACAGTGAAATCAGGTGGTAACATACAGTATCATACAGGGAAACCAGGTGTAACATACAGTAACATACAATGAAACCAGGTAGTAACATACAGGAACATACAGTGAGACCAGGTAGTAAATGGTAAATGTACAGTAACAGACAGTGACACCAGGTGGTAACATACAATATCATACAGATGAACACAGTAGCAACATACAGAAACATACAGTGACACCATGTAGTAACATACAGAAACATACAGTGACACCAGATAGTAACATACAGAAACATACAGTGAAACCAGATAGTAACATACAAAAAACATACAGCGAAATCAGGTATTAATGTACCAAAACATACAGTGAAACCAGGTAGTAACATAGACTAACATATACAACCCTGCCTAAGCTCTGGCTTTTTATAACCTTTCTTTGAGGTGGCTGGGATGGAAGGAATTGTCCAAGTCCACGTACAGGGAGCAGGTCTGGATGGCAGCTCAGGTACATGCTCAAAATAAGAGGCGGCCTGTGGGAGCCATTGCTATTCCTTGCACAGACCCAAATTGGAACTACCAGGCCTGCCATGGGGATCGGGATCTCCAGGATAATATGATCACACACCTACTTCATGGCCTCCAACAGGCTACNACATACACTGAGACACAAAGACACACAGATCCACAGAGACCCACTGAGACATAGAGGCACGCACAGACACAGACACATGCAGACACAGAGACTCACTGAGACACACACAGACACAGACACGCACACAAACATGCAGACACAGGCAGACAGATATGTGTAGGAGAGTTCTTCAAAAAAAGTAGAATTAAAAGGTAATAAAAATTTTTCCAGGAACTTTTTGGAGACCCCTGGTGCTCATGGACACACACAGACAGACACACGCTCACTCACCCACACCTAGAGCAGGGTTTTGCCTGTGGCCTTGGGCAGTGCTGAGCAGGCCCAGGCGGCCCCAGGCTGGGCAAGGAGATCTGGCTGTGGGGCCCTCAGCCATCTCTGCCTCCCTGTGACTTTCCTGGTCCCTTTTGCTCCCACAAGCCTGTGCAGAGCCCCCACACCTTGCCCCAGAGGCCCCACCCAGCACACGGAGGGCTGCACTCTGCTCCCCCGCCTGCCGCACCTCCTCCCAGCCCAGAGCGCCCGGGGCTGCACGGTGCTGACACTAGCCTTTGCCATGGGTGTGTGGGGACATCTCGCTGTGGCTTTAGTTTGCATGTCCCTACCTAGGGATGAGCATCTTTTCATGGGCTTATTTGCCAGTGCACGCATCTCTTCTGTGGAGGAGTGTCTTTTCAACCCTTTGTCATTTTCTAAAAATTGGGCTATTTGTTTTCTCATTGTTGAGTTGTGAGAGTTCTTCGTATGTCCTGGGTACTAGTTCTGTGTCTGGCACATAATTTGCAAGTATTTCCTCCCAGCCTTTGGTTTGTCTTTGCAATGTCTTAGCATTACCTTTTACAAAAGAAAAGTTTTACATTTTAAAAAAGTCCATGTATCATTTTTTTTCTTTTGTGGGTTGTGCTTGGGTGTCATAGCTAAAAGTGCTCTGACCAACCTAGTGGTTCTTAACTCAGGGCCATTTTACCCCCAGGGGGGCCATGTCTGGAGACATATTTGGTTGTGGCTAAACGTCCCACTGTGCACAGAACTGCCCCCACCACAAAGAGTTATCTGGTCTCAGCAACTGCTGAGGTTGGAGACCCTGGCTATCCAAGGCCACAAAGACTTATATATATAAGGTGTGAGATATGCACGTTGGGTTCATTGTTTGCATGTGAATGTCCAGTGATCCAGTACTTTTGTTGAAAAGACTGTCCTTTCTCCATGGAATTGCCTTTGCTTCTTTGCCAAGACTCAGTTGACTATTTATATGGGTCTCTAGTCTGTCCCATGCATCTGTGGGTCTATTCTTTTGCCAATATAACCCTGTCTTGAATAGCGAAGATTGACAGTAAAATCAGGTAGTAAATGGTAAATGTACAGTAACATACAGTGAAAACATGTAGTAATGGACAGTAACATACACTGAAACCAGGTATTAAATGGTAAACATACAGTAACATACAGCAAAACCAGGTAGTAATGTACAGTAACATACATGGAAACCAAATAGTAACATACAATGAAACAAGGTATAAATGGTAAATGTACAATAATATACAGTGAAATCAG
>NW_007741314.1:2388-10505 GCF_000696425.1 Galeopterus variegatus | reverse complement strand
ACAAGCTTAGAGAAATCACACAGAGATCCACTGAAAATCCCAGTGAGTTCCTAACCCGCCTCTCAGGCTTTACATGAATACACATGTATAGACCTAAACTCTGCTGCAGGCACGATGCTCTTGCACTCTCATTTCATTACCCAATCAGCCCCTGATATTCAAAAAACTATAAAAGAGATCAGGCCAAATACCAGCTCCTGGCTAATGCCATCCAAGGATCATATACTCCAAAGCTGGCTGCTTCTAGGGGCAAGCCACCTGGGAACTGCTTCAAATGTAGTCAACTGGGCCACTCAGCATGGGCCTGTCATAATCTGTCCTCACTGCTAATGGCCAGGACACTGGGGGATTGACTGTGCCACTTGCCAGAGAGGGAGTGGCCCAGTCTCCAACCTACAGACTTTGGCTTCACAGCCATCTCTACCAGAGCGTCTCAGCTTTGCCCAGGAGGAGAACTGACGATGCCCAGGGCCTGAGGCCCTCACGGAGATCACCATGTGAGCCCAGCGTAACTCGCCTTGTAGCAGGTAAGCTGATCTCTTTTGTCATCAGTACAGGGGCCATTTACTTTACCCTTCCTGAATATGCAGGACCAACAACCCCATCCTCTATCACAATAGTAGGGGTCACAGGATCAGAATACTGCCCATGGACCACTCAAACACTTTCCTGCACCCTACATCACACCCAATTCACACACAAATTCTTAATAATGGCTCAATGCCCAGCTCCCCTTACTGCGATGGGACATCCTTTTCAAATTCAAAGCTACTCTTGCCCTAAACACTTTGACTCCAGCTAAAATACTCCTGTTATGGGCTGCCCCAGACCTGGCCCCTGGGGTTTCCACCTTCCCCTCCCCTGGACAAGGTTAATCCCTAGTAAAGGATGTTTCTTCTCCTTCCATTGCTATGAACCATTCGTCTATCCTTGTTAAATTGCTGAACCCCTCTTTGTTCCCTGATGTCCCACAATACCCCATCACTAACAAACACCTAATAGGCTTAAAACCCATCATACACAAACTCCTTTCTTCTCATCTCTTAGGGCTTACCCACTCGCCTTTCAATGCACCCATCCTTCTGGTTATAAAGCCTAAAGGTTCATGCCATTTAGTACAGGACTGATCCTGACACATGCCACTCCCAACAACTGACTGGGACAGTACTACCTCAGGGGTTTCAGGACAGCCCCCACTTTCCAGCCAGGCCTTAGCTCGAGACTTATCTGAACTTCCCCCAACCTCTAGCACTTTAATACAATATGTGGATGGCCTCCTCCTTTGTAGCCCCTCCTATGAAGATTCACAGGCCCACACTGTTACTCTCCTTAATTTCCTGGCCTCCAGGGGATATCGAATGTCCCCCAACAAGGCCCAGATTTCTTCTCCTTCAGTTCAAGAGTCTAACTTCTGAACTCCATACTCCTACTGCAAAGGGTGAAATCCTTTCTTTCTTGGGGCTTGCAGGGCATCTTCGCCTATGGATTCCTAACTTTGGCGTGGAGCAAAGCCACTTTTGGGGCAGCCAAAGGGGATCCTGCCATTCCTTTAGATCCCACAAAGCCCATTCATTCTTTGTTCCAGCAAATAAAAGCTGCTCTCCTCGCAGCCCCAGCTCTATCTCTCTCAAACCTATCTCATCCTTTTATCCTCTACATCACCAAAACCCAAAGATTGGCAGTCGGGGTTTTGGGACAAAAGGCAGGAAATATTTTCTTCCCAGTTGCATATCTCTCTAAACAACTAGACACCACAGCTCAAGGATGGGCCCCTATTTTACAGGCCTTGGTGACAGCCATCCTTTTAGCACAAGAAAGCTCTAAACTAACTTTTAAACAACAAACAGTCAAGACCCTCTCAGCCATAAGACCAAATCAATTCTCTCCCTTTCCTGCCTACAACTTATTTACCTTACTTTCATTGAAAACTCCCAGTTCTCCTTTAAACCTTGCCCTTCCATTAAATCCAGCCACTCTCATTCCAAAACACTCATGACACTTAGAACACAATTGCATGGAGGCTTAGACCTCTTTCTCAATCCCTTTCCACACATCTCCCTGCATCCCATTACATGGTTCATAGATGGGAGTGCCACCTCCATGCCTGCCCCCCAGGCAGGTTATGCCACAGTAAACCTAACACAAGCTATTGAGGCTGCACAACTCCCAAAGGAGGTTGGGGTTATACACTGCAGAGGACACCAAACCTCCAATGACCCCATAGCCCAGGGAAACAAACTGGCGGATCTAACTGCAAAATAGGCTGCTCAATCGCCAGGCCCCCACGCTTCCTCTCCTGCTCAGGTCCTTCTCATGGCCCCTACACCCTTACCTCAATACACACCCCCAAGAAATACGACATCTCCAACAGTTGGGGGCACAGAGAAAGGACAACTGGTATACTCTCTTGGTCACTATGTCTTCCCTACCACACAAGTTGCGTGAATCCTTTTAGACTTTCATAATTCAGTTCATACAGGCTATGAACTCCTACTATGCCTTCTTCAGCCCTCATATTACTCTCCCACAAGAGGACGTGCTATCTTCTAACCTTAGTAGATACCTTTTCAGGTTGGGTTGAGGCTTTTCCCTGCACGTCAGAGGATGCTACAGCAGTCACGCAAGCTCTCACCTCAGAATCATCCCTCATTTTGGCCTCCCCACCAGTCACTCAATCGCTTACAGGCTGCCCCCCGCAAGCCCACAGGCCTCAGCCCCCCTCAAACTTATGTACAGTAGGCCCTGCACTCTCACACCTCTCCCAGCTCACCACCTTTAGGCCAGTATCTCCCTGCTCTTCCGCTCATTAGGGATCTTCTTAGTGAACAGGCCAACCTTCTATTACCTCATCCTTTCCCCACCACCCCCTCAGCCTTTAAACTGAGCCAGGGACAGCAAGTGTATATTAAAACCCAAACACCAAAGCCCCTCTCACCATGCTGGGAAGGGCCTTATACAGTACTTCTCACCACCCCTATGGCAGTAAAAATACTAGGGAAAGGACCCTTGGTATCACTTATCCTTGGTAAAACTAGCACCTGAGACTTGTTAACACCAAGCCAGAGGGGTCCCCCTACTCAACCCCAAGCCCCACATCTCCTTACACTTTGTCCATTTTAGGACCCCCAAGACTGAAATTCTCCAGGACCTCCACTCTTCCCCAGATCCCAGAAGAAGGGTGATCTTTCCGCCGGTGATTGTCCTCTCACTCTCGCAGGCCCACTTCACGTCCCTCACACAGGAGCTGCTCCAAGACTGGTCCTGACCTGCTGTAACGGGTTTGCCATCATGGGGCATGATAAGCAAATGCCACCCCGTGTCCCTAACCTTTATTATACTGTCTGTTCCAGTACTTGCTACAGGACTGGCAGCAGCTGCCCCAAAAGATTGTAACATTACAGGAAGATTTCTCCTGCACTCCTTTACCTCCTATCAGTAGGATGCTTCTTAGCAATGTCACTGTGGTGATGTCCCCTTTAAATTATTTTGGCTCCCTAACCCTTTGCATCCTTCCCATGTTTTTCCTCCTATCTCAATGCTTCCCCTCACCTGGAACATGGAGGTTCCAGGTCTGCAGGGACGATGCAGTCCTCAGTGAATCAGATTGGTCCCTGAGTGACTCATCTGTCTCCCACTTTGTGGGAAACTTTTTGTGGTCACCCCCTCCCTGTAGATGCAGCCTGCAATGTTTCCACAAACGTCTCTTCACTCTCCTCTAATCTCACCTCAGCGGGGACTGTCAGCGTTGTGCGGGGCCTGCCCACACTCTGCCTCACTAACACCAGACGCTGCCACTCACTTACCCCTCCTCACCCATGCCCTAAAACCGGAATATATTTCCTTTGTAAAACTACGTTATCCTATTGCCTGTCCCCAAAACGATTTCTTGCATATTCTTTTGGTTCATCCCGGACATCACCGTCCAGACAGATGGAGACATGGAGATGGGACTGGGACTAACTTCGGGCCCCCCCTCTTAGGATGTACCCCCCGCTCCCTTAGCGCACTAATTGTACCTTTTAATCAGGGCAGGGATCCTTCCTGCACCTGGGACTGGCATAGCGGGCCCTGCTACTGCCTCTCATTTCTATCAAAAACTCTCAGAAGAACTAAGCATAGACAGCATCTCCTCCCTCCAGTGACAGGTCATCTCACTCGTGACAGTCACTTTAGAGAACCTTCGGGCCCTTTACTTCCTTACAGCTGAGAAGGAAGGCACCTGCTTCTTCTTGGGGGAGGAATGCTGTTATTACGTAAATGAGTCTGGGGTGGTCCAAAACAACTTAAAACATTTCACTGAACCCTTGGGTACCCTGGCGTATGCCCCTTCTATTAGCCCTAACTGTGCTGTCCTTCCTGCAACTGGGACTGGCATAGGGGGCCCTGCTACTGCCTCTCAATTCTACCAAAAAAACTCTCAGAAGAACTAAGTATAGATATCATGTCCTCTCTCCAGTGACAGGTCACCTCACTCACAACAGTCACTGTACAGAACTGTTGGGCCCTTTATTTTACTTTCTTACAGCCAAGAAGGAAGGTACCTGCCACTTCTTGGGGGAGGAATGCTGTTGTTATGTAAATGAGTCCGGGGTGACCCAAAACAACTTAAACCATTTCACTGAACCCTTGGGTACCCTGGCTTATGCCCCTGCTAAGACCCCTAACTGTGCCTCATCCTACTTTTTGCCCCTTGTCTCTTTTGGTGTTTCTCTAGTTTCTTGCAGGAATGTATGCAGGCTTTCACCAGCCAAGAGGTCACTGAATTGTCCCTGCAAGGAGGATATCAGCCCCTCAGAATCAGCGACCCTTCCCCAGAGGAATACAGCCTCCCCACACGAAACCAGTACCCTGCCACCTAAATCTTTTATTTTTTCCACATCTTCACCCATCTCCAGCAGGAAGTAGCTTCAGCAGAATGAGACCTCCAGCCTTTCCCCTTTTTTCCTATACTTAAAAGGCAGGAATAATAGATCTGCAACATAACCAGTGCCACTTTAGACAAGCCCAAGTACAAAATGGTGTCACACACCTCCTCCCCTCCCCTTCCCTTTAGGAGAAGCCTCCTGGCTTAAACAGAAACCCCTTTTGCTTCCACAAGGATGCAGTTCTCCACCCCAATCCATTAGTATAATGCCCCTCCTTGATGGTATCAGCCAGCCCTTGGTGCACTATATAAGCTCAACCACCCCCACACCTGGAGTGGTCCTCTTTTCAGGGCAGCCCTGGGCCCTGTGCCACTCTGAACACAGCCCAGCAGATTTTCTTTGTTTAATAAAGCTAGAATGGTACCTGGCATCTCAGTTCACTTTCTTTCAGAAATGAGGTAGTAATGTACAGAGAAACCAGATGGAAATGTACAGAAATAGACAGTGAAACCAGGTAGAAATGTGCAATGACATATAGGGAAACTAGTTTGTAATGTACAGAAACATTCTGTGAAACTAGGTAGCAATGTACAGTAACATACTGTGAAACTAGGTGTTAATGTACACTAGCATACAGTGAAACAAGATACTAAATGCTCAATGTGCAGTAACATATAGTGAAATCAGGTAGTAAATGGTAAATGTTCAGTAACATACAAAGAAACCACTAAGTAACATGCAGCAATATATAGAGAAACCAGGTAAAAATGCACAGGAACATACAGAGAAACCAGGTAGAGACCCACAGACACATCCAGGTAAACCATGTAGAGATGCACAGAAACATACAGGAACACCTGGCAGTAACATACATAAACATACAGAGAAACCAGGTAGAGACCCACAGACACATCCAGGTAAACCATGTAGAGATGCACAGAAACATACAGGAACACCTGGCAGTAACATACATAAACATACAGAGAAACCAGGTAGAGACCCACAGACACATCCAGGTAAACCATGTAGAGATGCACAGAAACATACAGGAACACCTGGCAGTAACATACATAAACATACAGAGAAACCAGGTAGAGACCCACAGACACATCCAGGTAAACCATGTAGAGATGCACAGAAACATACAGGAACACCTGGTAGTAACATACATAAACATACAGGGAAACCAGGTAGTAACGCACAGAAACATATAGGGAAACTGGGTAGAGACGCACAGAAACATGTAGGGGAAACAGGTAGTCAATAGCAAATGTATGGTAACATAGAGTGAAACCAGGGAGTAAATGGTAAATGTACCCTAACATACACAGAAACCACGAAGTAACATGCAGTAACATACAGTGATAACAGGCAGTAGCATACAGTGAAACCAGGTAGTAGATGGTAAATGCACAGTAACATACACTGAAACCAGGTGGTAACATACAATAACATACAGTGAAAACAGGTAGTAATGTACAGAAACATACAGGGAAACCAGGTAGCAATGTACAGTAACATATCATGAAACTAGGTGTTATGTACAGTAACATACAGTGAAAATGAGGTAGTTACTGGTAAACATATGATAACATACACTGAAACAGGGTAGAAAACGGTAAATGTACAGGAACACATAGTGAAACGAGGTAGTAATGTACTGAAACAAACAGGGAAACCAGGTAGAGATGGACAGAAACAAACAGGGAAACCAGGTAGAGACGCACAGAAACATACAGGGAAACCAGGTAGAGACAGACAGAAACATACAGGGAAACCAGGTGGTGATGCACAGAAACATACAGGGAAGCCAGGTGGTGATGCACAGAAACATACAGGGAAACCAGGTAGAGATGGACAGAAACAGACAGGGAAACCAGGTAGAGATGGACAGAAACATACAGGGAAACCAGGTGGTGATGCACAGAAACATACAGGGAAACCAGGTAGAGACAGACAGAAACAAACAGGGAAACCAGGTAGAGATGCACAGAAACATACAGGGAAACCAGGTGGTGATGCACAGAAACATACAGGGAAACCAGGTAGAGATGGACAGAAACATACAGGGAAACCAGGTAGAGATGGACAGAAACATACAGAGAAACCAGGTAGTAACGTATAGAAACATTCCATGTAACATACTGTGAAAATAGGTATTAAAGTACAGTAACATACAGTGAAACTGAAGTAGTAAATGATAAACATATGGCAACATACACTGAAACTGGGTAGAAAATGGTAAACATGCAGAACATACAGTGAAACCAGGTAGTAATGTACAGGAACATTCAGTGAAACCAGGTAGTAATGTACAGTAACCTACAGTAAAACCAGGTAGTAAATGGTAACTGTACACTAATATACAGTGTAACAACATGGTAAAATTCAGTAACATACAGAGAAACCAGGTAGTAACATACATGATCATACAGGGAAACCAGGTAGTTTTGTAGAAAAACATACATGTAAACCAGGTAGACATGTATAGAAATATAAAGGGAAACCAGGTAGAAATGTAGAGTAACATACAGGGAAACCAGGTTGTAATGTACAGAAACATTCTGTGAAACTAGGTAGCAATGTACAGTAACATATCATGAAACTAGGTGTTAATGTACACTAACATACAGTGATACAAGGTACTAAATGCTAAACATACAGTAACATATATTGAAATCAGGTTGTAAATGGTAAACGTACAGTAACACATAGAGAAACCACATAATAACATGCATTAACATACACAGAAACCAGGTAGTAATGCACAGGAACATAGAGGAAAACCAGGTAGTACTGTACAGAAACATACAGGGATCCTGGTAGTAATATACAGTAATATACAGGGAAACCAGGTAGAAACACACTGTAACATACATGGAAATCAGGTAGTAATGTACTGTAACATAGAGTGAAAGCAGGTAGAAAATGGTAAATGTACAGCAACATACAGTAAAATCAGGTAATTAAATTGTAAAGGTCTGTAGAAACCAAGTAGTAAATGGTCAATGTGTGGTAACATACAGGAAACCAGAAAGTGAATGGTAAATGTATGGTTACATACAGAGAAACGAGGTGATAACATACAATAACATATAATGAAACAGACAGAAACATACAGGGAAACCAGGTATAGATGGACAGAAACAAACAGGGAAACCAGGTGGTGATGCACAGAAACATACAAGGATACCAGGTAGAGATGGACAGAAACATACAGGGAAACCAGGTAGAGACAGACAGAAACATACA
>NW_007741314.1:0-2378 GCF_000696425.1 Galeopterus variegatus | reverse complement strand
TCCAAAACACTCATGACACTTAGAACACAATTGCATGGAGGCTTAGACCTCTTTCTCAATCCCTTTCCACACATCTCCCTGCATCCCATTACACGGTTCATAGATGGGAGTGCCACCTCCATGCCTGCCCCCCAGGCAGGTTATGCCATAGTAAATCTAACACAAGCTATTGAGGCTGCACAACTCCCAAAGGAGGTTGGGGTTATACACTGCAGAGGACACCAAACCTCCAGTGACCCCATAGCCCAGGGAAACAAACTGGCGGATCTAACTGCAAAATAGGCTGCTCAATCGCCAGGCCCCCACGCTTCCTCTCCTGCTCAGGTCCTTCTCATGGCCCCTACACCCTTACCTCAATACACACCCCCAAGAAATACGACATCTCCAACAGTTGGGGGCACAGAGAAAGGACAACTGGTATACTCTCTTGGTCACTATGTCTTCCCTACCACACAAGTTGCGTGAATCCTTTTAGACTTTCATAATTCAGTTCATACAGGCTATGAACTCCTACTATGCCTTCTTCAGCCCTCATATTACTCTCCCACAAGAGGACGTGCTATCTTCTAACCTTAGTAGATACCTTTTCAGGTTGGGTTGAGGCTTTTCCCTGCACGTCAGAGGATGCTACAGCAGTAACGCATGCTCTCACCTCAGAATCATCCCTCGTTTTGGCCTCCCCACCAGTCACTCACTCGCCTACAGGCTGCCCCCTGCAAGCCCACAGGCCTCAGCCCCCCTCAAACTTATGTACAGTAGGCCCTGCACTCTCACACCTCTCCCAGCTCACCACCTTTAGGCCAGTATCTCCCTGCTCTTCCGCTCATTAGGGATCTTCTTAGTGAACAGGCCAACCTTCTATTACCTCATCCTTTCCCCACCACCCCCTCAGCCTTTAAACTGAGCCAGGGACAGCAAGTGTATATTAAAACCCAAACACCAAAGCCCCTCTCACCATGCTGGGAAGGGCCTTATACAGTACTTCTCACCACCCCTATGGCAGTAAAAATACTAGGGAAAGGACCCTTGGTATCACTTATCCTTGGTAAAACTAGCACCTGAGACTTGTTAACACCAAGCCAGAGGGGTCCCCCTACTCAACCCCAAGCCCCACATCTCCTTACACTTTGTCCATTTTAGGACCCCCAAGACTGAAATTCTCCAGGACCTCCACTCTTCCCCAGATCCCAGAAGAAGGGTGATCTTTCCGCCGGTGATTGTCCTCTCACTCTCGCAGGCCCACTTCACGTTCCTCACACAGGAGCTGCTCCAAGACTGGTCCTGACCTGCTGTAACGGGTTTGCCATCATGGGGCATGATAAGCAAATGCCACCCCGTGTCCCTAACCTTTATTATACTGTCTGTTCCAGTACTTGCTACAGGACTGGCAGCAGCTGCCCCAAAAGATTGTAACATTACAGGAAGATTTCTCCTGCACTCCTTTACCTCCTATCAGTAGGATGCTTCTTAGCAATGTCACTGTGGTGATGTCCCCTTTAAATTATTTTGGCTCCCTAACCCTTTGCATCCTTCCCATGTTTTTCCTCCTATCTCAATGCTTCCCCTCACCTGGAACATGGAGGTTCCAGGTCTGCAGGGACGATGCAGTCCTCAGTGAATCAGATTGGTCCCTGAGTGACTCATCTGTCTCCCACTTTGTGGGAAACTTTTTGTGGTCACCCCCTCCCTGTAGATGCAGCCTGCAATGTTTCCACAAACGTCTCTTCACTCTCCTCTAATCTCACCTCAGCGGGGACTGTCAGCGTTGTGCGGAGCCTGCCCACACTCTGCCTCACTAACATCACCAAACGCTGCCACTCACTTACCCCCTCCTCACCCATGCCCTAAAACCGGAATATGTTTCCTTTGTAAAACTACATTACCATGTTGCCTGCCCCCAACTCGATTTCTTGCATATTCATTTGGCTAATCCTGACATCACCATCCAGACAGACAGAGGGATGGAGATGGGACTGGGGCTAACCTCAGAACCCCCTCTCAGGAAGTGCCCCCAGCTCCTGTAGGGAACTAATTGTACCTTTTTAAATTGGGGCAGGGATCCTTCCTGCAACTGGGACTGGCATAGCGGGCCCTGCTACTGCCTCTCAATTCTACCAAAAAAACTCTCAGAAGAACTAAGTATAGATATCATGTCCTCTCTCCAGTGACAGGTCACCTCACTCACAACAGTCACTGTACAGAACTGTTGGGCCCTTTATTTTCCTTTCTTACAGCCAAGAAGGAAGGTCCCTGCCACTTCTTGGGGGAGGAATGCTGTTGTTATGTAAATGAGTCCGGGGTGACCCAAAACAACTTAAACCATTTCACCGAACCCTTGGGTACCCTGGCTTATGCCCCTGCTAAGACCCCTAACTGTG
>NW_007741313.1:0-25911 GCF_000696425.1 Galeopterus variegatus | reverse complement strand
CCCCCAACCTCCCTCCCCCTCCCCCTCTCCCCCCCTCCAGTTTATAGCCCCAGGAATGTTCCCTCCCTCCGTTAGACCATGGCACTACTGTAGTCTTTCTTTCCTTTCTTCCTTTCTCTCTTAGCTCCCACATATGAGTGAGTACATGCAGTATTTATCGCTCTGTGCTTTGCTTATTTCACTCAACATAAGTTTCTCTCCAGGCTCATCCATGCTGTTACAAATGGGAGTATTTCATTCTTTTTTATGGCAGAGTAGTATTCCGTGGTGTATATATACCACAGTTTCCTTATCCAATCATCCATCGATGGACATTTTGGTGGGTTCCATATCTTGGCTATGGTAAACAAAGCTGCAATGAACATGGGGACGCAGGTGTTTCTTCAACATGATGATTTCCATTCCTCTGGGTATATACCCAGAAGAGGGATTGCTTGATCATATGGAAGATCTATCTGTAGTTGTTTGAGAAACCTCCAAATTGTTTTCCATAGTGGTTGTACTAATTTACAGTCCCACCGACAGTGCAGTGGTGTTCCCTTCTCTACACACCCTCACCAGAATTTGTTATTCACCATCTTTTTGATTATAGCCAGTCTGACTGGAGTGAGGTTGTTTACCTGAAATTTCTTTAAAAATGCTGTTCACATTTATCTAAAAATTGCTCCTTGCAAATCAGAATAATATAACAATAACAATCAACTGGAATTCTTCTCATTTGCCTAAAGAATTAAAAAAAAACTTTAGAATGTAATTAACTGAAGTATTAATTAGTTGTACATTTTCCTTTGTCTGTGAACTTCTTGCTAGGAAAATTATCAATAATCACTGACATAGAATGTGGGCAGCATGAAGAAGGAGTACATAAAAATTTAGAAAATTTTATAAAATGTAGTTTTTCATTAGGAATAACAACCTTAATTTGAGGGAGAAGTTATATCAATTACCAAGAAATTCACTTTAGCAGCTCACTCTAGCCTCCAGAACTAGCTTTATGCTATAAAAATATTAGAATTCCTTCTTTCCAAGGAAACCGTTTTGTATCCTGATGATTTAATTCATCCCTTCACCTTTGGGTGTTATGTAAATAATAACATCTATATAATAAGTGTTTTATACTGCTCTTTAATTGAGGTATAATTATCACACAACAAAATGCACAGATACAAAGTGTGCATTTTGATCAATTTTGACAAACACATAAACCTGCATAAACTACACCCCCAAACCCCAGAAAGCAACTTGTGCTTCTTTCTAATAAATCCTTCCTTTACTAAAGAGCATGAATGGGGTCTTAGGCAGGAGCTGAGGGCAGCATGCCCACCTGGAAGCAGGCAAGGAACAGACCTGGGGTCCTAGGCAGGAGCCAAAGGCAGCACTCCCTGCCTGGAAGCAAGCAAGGAGCATGCTGAAAATGCCACTTCTTCATGGGTGACCCACCACAGCCACTGCCACAGTCAGCCACCACTGCCATAGAAGCATCTTTCCACCCCAGCAGTAGCCACAGCTACCATGCTGGCAGCCCACTGAACACTCCACTGCATTGACATGAAGAGAGACACCAGAAAATACTGGAAAAAGAAGAGGATATCTCTCTACTCCAGAGTAACAGAAGAAGCAACTGCTCTACCAGGTGACCAGACATCGACATAGAGCTGCTAGAAATATGAAAATCCGAGAAAATATGACACTACCAAAAGAATACAGTAATTCTCAAATACGAGACCCTATAGAGCAGAAAACTCTTGAAATGACTAAAAAGGAATTCCAAGCAACAATCTTAAGGAAACTCACTGGGATACAAGAATACTCAGTTAGACAACATAATGAAATGAGAAAAAAAAAATCCAGAATACAAAGGAGAAAATTTACAAAGAGATTAATACGTTAAAAAAGAATGTAGCAGAATTCATGGAAATGAAAAATTCACTCAGTGAAATAAAAAACACAACTGAGAGCTTAAGCAGCAGGCTAGAACAAGCAGAAGAAAGAATTTCTGATCTTGAAGATAGTCTTCAAAATAACCCAGGCAGACAAAAAAAAAAAAAAAAAGGAAAGAAGAATTTTTAAAAGTTAAGAAAATCTAAGAACTAACAGACAACCTTAAGTGCACAAACATTCAAATCATGGGTGTTCCAGAAGGGAAGGAGAAAGGAAAAGGCATGGAAAATCTGTTCAATGAAATAACAATGGAAAACTTCCCAGGTATAGGGAGAGACATGTACCTTTGGATCCAGGAGGCTCACAGGTCCCCAAACAGATTCAACCCCCAAAAATCCTCTCTCAGACATGTTACAGTCAGTCAAACTGGCAAAGCTCAAAGACAGAGAAAGAATCTTAAAAGAAGCAAGAGAAAAGCATCAAGGCATTTATAAGGAAGCCCCTATTAGACTAACAGCAGACTTCTCAGCAGAAACTCTACAGGCCAGGAGGAAATGGGATGATATATTCAAAAAATTAGAAGGAACATACTGTCAGCCGAGAGACTATACCCAGCAAGGCTATCCTTCAGATATGAGGGAGAAATAGTGTATCTCCAGACAAAAACTGCAGGAATTCACAACCACACGCCCAGCCCTGCAAGAAATCCTCAAGGAAGCACTACATTCGGAATCCAAAAAACAATAGTCATTGCCACGAATACACAAGAAAGAACAAAACCCACTGGTAGAACAAAAACGTGAATGAGAAAGAGAAAGAAACTAAATCTTACCACCACAAAAACCACAATGACAATGAAACAAAAGCACACAAACTCTCAGTCTCTTTGGAAAATGATAGGGAAACTATTTTTCAAAAACTGGTAAGTAAAAGGGAAGAGTCAAGCATTTATCCTCTCTTTCCTGTATGAATTGGTCCTCAAGGTAACCATAAATAGCTGAGGAGGGAACATTTTTGTCTATTGAAGTATCCCAACTAGTAAATAAAGAGGGAATAAAATAATTAGACTATGATATTTTGCAAACCCCTATTGAAATAATGGATCTAGCAAATGATCATCAATGTCTGCAAACATCACAGAGAGATTATCAGACATAAAGGGCCTCCTGTAGTAAGAATATATACCTCAGAAGCCAAATCTAACCTGAGTGAGACCAAACCTCAGGATCCAGCAACCAGTCATCAGGAAATGCAGGGGACAGTGCAACATGTTAAATTTCACTGCTGGTTTGCAGCCAGCAGATCTTGACCTTGGGAAACTTAATGAGGTAAAGGGGAAAAAATTAGACGAAGGGAGAACCTATAGATTGAAGGAAACTTAAGAGACAGCTGACATAGCAAATAATCTAACAAACAGAACTTGTTCGGATCCTGATGTAAGCAAATGAATTGTAAGAAACAGGGATGGAGAGGGAATTGGAGAAATTTAAACATGTTTAATGTTTGATTATATTAAGGAATTACTGTTGATTTTTAAATGTGATTATATACTGCAGTTATGTCTTTTATAAAAGAGTTCTTATCTTTTAGAGATACAGACTGAAATATATACAGATGAATGCTATGATACTGGGATTTACTCAAAATAATCCCAGGGGAAGGCAGTGAGTGGATGGGGAGTACAAATAAGATAAAATTGGCCCTGAGTCGTCGATTGCTGTAGCTATATAGCTGGATTTATTGTATATGTATTAAATTTTTCATATCAAAAAGTTAAAAAAATTAATTAATCAAAAAAAAAATCCTCTTCTTACCCCTTCATCTCCCAGAAACTACCACTATTTTGATTTCTTTCACCATGGATAAACTTTACCTGTCCTAGAACTTTATATAAATGGAATCATTCTGTAGGTTCTCTTGTGTTTGCCTCTTTTGCTTGGCATGTTTTTGAAATTCACTCATGTTGTTGCATGTTATCATGCAACATTCCTTTTTATTCCATTCCTTTTTATTGCTGAGTAGTGTTTCACTTTATGAACGTACCACACATTGTTTATCCATTCTCCTGTTAAGGAACATTTAAGTTGTTTCCTGAGTTCAACTATTATGAGTACAGCTGCTGTGAACATTCACGTACATTCATTTTGTACACATATGTTTTTACTTCTTTTGAGTAAACTCCTATACGTGGAATAGTTGGGTGATATAGTAGGTGTACACTTAACTTTATGAGAAACTGATAAGCTCTGACAAATCAGTAAGAAAAGACAGACAGCCCTATAGAAGAATAGGGGAAAGACTTGAGCAGATATTGTAGAGGACATTGACTAAGAAGATACTAATGAGATAGAAATAAAACACATGTAGTTTAGAGGACCAAAGTCCTTAGCATAGAAGGCTGAAGCCTGTAGTTTAGAGGACCAAAGTCCTTGGTTTAGGAGGCTAAAGCCTCTAGTTTAGGGGGCCAAAGCCCAACCCTTTCGGAAAACATGTAGGAATGCTAAGATTGAGAAAGACTCTGAAAACTTTCACAGGACTAAAGCCTTTGATGTGGATAAGAGAATTGAAGCACAATGAAAAGTTATTGCTCTGGGGGCAGTTGCCCTTGGTGCAGCTAAACTGAAATGATGGGAAAGTATGTTAGCTAAAATCTTTAAGGATGTTCTGCTAGTTAGTGCTTGGGGGACATTCCACATCTTGCCCTAAGCTGTTTTTTTGAGTTTCTTGGGGAGTTAGGCACTTTGGTGATTATCTCATTGTTTCCTTTTGTATATCACATAGCTTAGTTTTATGACCCCTTTTGATGGTAAATTGCTTGAACTATTTTAAACTACAACTGCTTAATGAAGATTGTCACATAGCCAGTTTGTTTATGTTTTCACTATGATTGATTAACCATCTATTTTTCTTCTGTAACTTTCTTGTCTTTACCATAAAAACTGAAGGAAAAAGTGACTCAGGGCTGTGCCTGCGCTCTCCTCTCTTGAAGGAGCGGAATTTCCCTTGGTGCAGTCCCTTCAGGCTTCTCATTGCTCTGAATACATGGGCTCTGAGTAATCTTTTGCACCTCCATCACTCTGCGAGAGGTGATAAGACATTACAAAAGAAGAGATCCAAATGGCCAATAAATATACAAAAAGATGTTCAATTTCTTCAGTTATCAAGGGAAAGCAAATTAAAGTTGCAATGTGATATACTACAAAATTACAATGCAATGCATTACATGCCCATCACAGGGAGTAAGTTAAGATGGAAAATACTAGTGAGGAGATGAAACAACCAGAAGATACTCTCATACACTGCTGGTGTTAAGCAATAGAAATCAGACATACAAAGGTGCTTTCTTTATGATTTTATTTACATAAAGTACAATAGCCAGTCAAAATTAATCTATGAGTTTGAAGTAAGCATAGAGGTTATCTCTGTGGGAGAGAGGGTAGCGATCAAAAGAGAACACAAGGAAGTTTCTGGAATAGTGGTAATGTACTGTTTCTTGATCTGGATGCTGATGACATAATTCTGTTCCATTTGTGAAAATTCACCAATTTACAATATATGCACTTTTATGTAAGTACAGTATACTTCAATAAAAAGTTGAAAAAACAAGCCCACTACAATGCAATACCACTACATAACCATCAGAATAGCTAAAACAAAAAAAAAGAGAAAAAATACAAAGTAATGGTGAAGACATACAGCAACAAGAATGTTCATATGTACAATCTTCTTGGAAAACTGGCAGTATCCATTAACACTTAAAATATGCATATATATGGGCCGGCCTGTGGCTCACTCGGGAGAGTGCGGTGCTGATAACACCAAGGCCACGGGTTCGGATCCCATATAGGGATGGCTGGTTTGCTCACTGGGTGAGCGTGGTGCTGACAACACCAAGTCAAGGGTTAAGATCCCCTTACCGGTCATCTTAAAAAAAAAAAATGCATATATATGTGTAGTTTTATGTATATTACCCAGCAATTTCATTCCTAAGTGTACATACCCAATAGAATGAGTATATATGGTCATCAAAAGACATGTTTAAGAATGTTCAAGGGCTGGCCAGTTAGCTCACTTGGTTAGAGCATGGTGCTGATAATACCAAGGTCAGGGGTTTGGATCCCTGTACAGGCCAGCTGCCAAAAAAAGAATGTTCATAGCAGCAGTATTCATAATAACCAAAAGCTGTAAACTGCCCATCGAGGTAGAATGGATAACTAATTGTGGTGCACATGATGGAATGCCATGTACCAAACATCAAACAAACTACAGCTGCATGAAACAGCATAGATGAACTTCACAAACTTAAAGTTGAGAACCCAGCTATCAAAACATATGATTCATTTATTTAAAGTTCAAAAATAGGCAAAACTAATCTATGATGTCAGAAGAGAGGATATGATTAACCTTAGAGTGTTTTGTGACTGGTACAGGTGACAAGAAGGCTCCTGGGGTTGTGAAAATGTTCTGTTTTATGATCTATGAGCATTACACATGAGTGTACAGTTTGTGGAAATTCATCAGGTTGAACATTAATGATCTGTAATGTGCCTTTTTCTGTATGTATATTAAACTTCAATAAAAATTTACTTGAAAAATGTCCTCAGATCTGAGTTCCAATCTGATTTAAACATTCCCCAATGCTATCTTGTTTCTTTGGGTTTCTTTTTTCCTTTCAGGGTTATCAGAAAGATCCTGGTACTATCAAAAAGAGAAGTTCTTTGTTACTCCTTGCAGCACTGTAAATGTAATATACACATACTTTCTAGAACAGTCTAGTGACACAGTGTTAAGCCACATCACCAGGGTTCAATAGCTGACTAATTTGGAAAAATAGAATAAAATGCAGAGTTGCAGTGGCATATGGCTTTTGCCCTAGTTAGATAAATCATTAACCCAGGCACTCTGTGGTACAGGGTGTTTGACTAACCTTGTAAACCAAGCCAGGGAGTGAAAGTAAAGAGGCTGCAGCTGCCTTCCTGCAGGAAGGATCAAGGGAAGAGAAATAATCTGGTGAGGAGTTTCAAGTGCCACATGTCCCCAGTCTAACTTTCGGTTCTCCAGTGAACACTTCTTTTCTATGATTTCTAAGAGAGAAAACACCTTCAAGAAAGGATTTTAAATGGATATAAAGAAAAGTCCAATCAAAATATCTTTCCCCCACCCCCTCAATTAACCCATCAGAAAATTTCAGAGGAGTTGGAATGGGCTGATGGTTATCTGCTATCGAGTGTTGAAAAATAATCTAATGAAAGTTCACATTTTATCTTTTTTCAAGATGAACTTTTCCCTCCCATGGCCAACAGCAATTTTTGTGTCAGTGTCTGCATTTGTCAGCGGCTGCAATTAATAAAATGAATCATTTAGTGATGAGAGCTTACTCAGCCAGAAGGGGGCGAGCAGAAACAGCAACCGAAGATTTTAAGTCTGATGTTTTCTGTTTATATCCCATCTGTGGATGCCACATTAAGCTACCTGAAGTGAGTCAGGGAGAGACTCTTCAAAGACTTTGAGCAGCTCTCTGCTGCTTAATAAATGAAGTGCAAACTCTGTACTCTGAGAAATTCAAGCTTAGCTCAAGATGACTGTTTCAGTTCTGAAATCAGATACTGTGTATTGTAGGAGTGTGAGTAGTAACAGCAATGACAATTTTTGTTTAGTGACCTCATTTTCTCCATCTCCTAGCTGTTGTCAAAGAGTACATTGCTCTTGAGGGAGGGTCTGATGAGAACAAAGCAAAGAGAGCTTTGTATTGGTAAATACTGAGTGCAAAAATGGCTTTTCCTGGTATTAAAATTTAAGCAATTATTATCAGCTATTCTCAATACTCATCCCTAGGCCTTGCCACTACCTGGAAAGAAATTGGATTATTTTTAAGGACTATCACATTTTTCATGTAATACTGGAGTGCCAGCCAGCCACTCCTCCAAAAACAAAACAAAGCAAAATACACAATCAAGTAACACTGGGGAAAAAGTTGCAGGTCAAAAATTCTCATCTGATTTCATTTTATAAAATATCATATGATAGGCTAACTGCTGGACTAATTATTTTTGGTGACATATATATTTTTGATCAACCATACAGGAAAAGTTTGAAGATAAAACTGGCTCCAACTTAGTTTTCCAACCTCATCTCTCTCCTGTATGGGAAGCTCTCTCTGTTCACTCCAGGGTATTCATATGTGTCCCATGCAGTATCTAATAAAGTGCTTTACAAGTAAATTTAAATACACAAAATAAAACATTAGAAGAAAATATGAGAGAATATTTGTATAACCTTGGGGATGGGAGCATCTTTTGAAGCAAGATAGAAAACCCAAACAAGTTAAAGAAAAAAGTAGACATGTTTGACTACAAAAAGTTAACTTTTTTTGCAAGGTAAAAGATACATAAACAAAGTGAAAAGATAAAATAAAGTGAGGGAAAATATTTAGAGAAAATGACAAGTACCCTAATAAACAAAGGCTCCTAAAATTAATAAACAAAGGACAACACAATAGAAAAATAGGCCAGGGCTGTCCTGTTAGCTCAGTTGGTTAGAGCACAGTGCTGGTCACACCAAGGCCAGGGGTTTGGATCCCCTTACCAGCCAATCACCAAAAAATAAAAAATAAAAATAAAATAAAAAGGGCCAGTAATATGAAAAGGAAATTCAGAGAAGAGGAAATAGGAGAAGGTGCTCAGTCTTACTGAGAGTCAGGAAAATGCAATAAATTCATGGATATAAATATGTTCATGTGAAGGTATAAAAATACACAACTTGTGAGTTGCTGAGAGGCCAAGGGGAGGGTAATGGGACTGGGATTGGAAGTGAAAGGGGACTTCAACTCTAACTGCAATACTTTATTTCTTTTGTTAACCATGAAGACAAGGCGAATGTGACAAAATGATACAAACTTATCAAACTCAAGTTGTGACTTTTGGTGAATATATGTTTGCATTTCTGTTGGGTATATACCTAGGAATAGAATTGCTAGGTCATAAGGTATGCATATGTTCTGGTAATGTTCTGTTTCTTAATAAGCTTGTCAATCAAGAGAACTCAAAAGTTATTCAATGACGAGGACTGTGATGCTGAGGCAGGAAATGTTAGTGAGGTTGGTAGAAAAGAAGTAAGGGAGGTGGAGCGCAATTCAGGTTAGATTGCCTGTCCTGCACGAGATGCTCATGAAATGGACATGTGGCCTTTTACAAGAAATGATGTTTTCACATCTACTTTAGGTGCTTTGTTACTGGGAAAGAGCTTGAGAAAAAGGGAAATGTCTCCACACAACAGAAACAAGGGAAACTCAATATGTGGCCCACACAAGGAAAAAACAACTTGTAAAAGAGCATATATAACAATTACTTCATTCATTTATTCAACCATTCAACCAGCATGAACTTTAGGCACTGTGCTTGAGGTCAAGTACATGGCTGTGAACGAGGCACAAAACCCTAACGCAAGCCGCCTCTGGCCCAAGTCCTCCCCTGGGTGGATGCCACCTGTCCTCTTCAGTTCTCTGTGTATCTCCACCCCTTACCTTCTATCCACAGGGCTTGGCTTCTCCCATCCTCCTACCACCCCTACCTTCCCCCAACTACCGGGATAATCTTCAAACCATAATAATCCCTACCAGTCCACTTCCCAGGCTGTTTTTTCAAATCACCATATGGGGGTGAGGCAGGGGGTAGTTTTGCAGGACTGGATGAAGCAAGGAGAGGAGGCATCCAGGCAGAGTGGGAAGGAAAAGCCAGAAAACCATAATAATCCCTACCAGTCCACTTCCCAGGCTGTTTTTTCAAATCACCATATGGGGGCGAGGCAGGGGGTAGTTTGCAGGACTGGATGAAGCAAGGAGAGGAGGCATCCAGGCAGAGTGGGAAGGAAAAGCCAACACCCTCTGATTCCTCCTCTTAAGAGGGCAGTATAGTGAAGTGGTTAAAATCCTGGCGTCTGAGGTCCAGATGGCCTGGGTTCCACCCAGCTTTTCCACATACCACCCGAGTGACCTCACACAGGTCCTTTACCCTCTCTATACCTGTTTTCTTATCCATAAAGTTGGAGAAATAGTTCCCTTGTAAGGTTTTATTGTCAGAAATAAAGAATGCAGATAAAGCCCTCAGAGAGCACCTCGCGCCATAATAAATGCTCTATGTGCTAGCTACAGGTATTATTTGGGGAACCCTCTGCCACTGTGACAGTCAAGACAGGCCTGCTCGATTCTCTCATTCTCTTCTGTAGCTCTATTCCTGGTGGCCCATGGGTGACTCTTGGACAAAACTCAACATAAAATTCCTAGTGGCGACAGTTTAAATTCATATTAAGCGGAGAAAAGAAGTTTGTGTCAAAGGAAAAAATCTACAAAGGTTTCCCTGGTCCACTTGTCAACAACCTCTGAGGTTGTTAAATAGCTAATTTCATTCCTCTTTCCTAACTTTCTGCTTCTTGGCCTAGGGACCTACCATTACACAACAGAGCCCATTTCAGTGCCTTTTTTTCCAACAAGATGCATCCCTTGGCAACTCTCCTAGAATGTGGAAGCAGCTCATTTAAAAACAGAACCCTTTTTTCTTTGGTCCTTCTACACTTAGTAGACAGTGTACTAGGTGGAAAAATAATCATCATAGTCTTTCCTTCTGTTTTCTTCCCTTCTTTCTGCCCCTCCTCTTTTCTGCTGGGTCTCTTTTCATCCTCTTTTTTTTTCTTTTCCCTTGTATCCTTAAATCCCCTCCTGTGGCTCAGAATGAAGCTGGTATTATTCTGGGCTTGATATTGTTTGAACCAGAGAGATTAAGCCTGGGAAATAGCAGTTTCTCTTCTGACTTGGTGCTTGGCTGAAAAAAGAAACAGGAAATATTCTTGGGCAAAGAACCAGAGGTGAAGAGAGAAGTAACTGGCTCCAGGAAGGGTATAGAGACATTCCCCCAGCTGATTAGTTCCTTACTGAAGCAGTCACTCTCTGGTCTCCCAAGAGTGACCAGACTTAGTTTCTCTTAGACAGTAAAATGTGTAATGCTGGACCCATGCATTCCCCTCGTCTTTTATCTCTGGGTTTCTAGCTGTAGCCAACATCAACTATTTTTATTATTTATTGTAAAGTGCCTGTCTGATCTTGGTTCCACATATGATTTATTTCGTTGGTTGTTATTTCCTAAATCATGAAGGGAGGGGTTCCAGTATTCAGGAAGCCAGAGAATGAACGAGATTTGCTTGACTGCTTAGCAACCTCCTATCTAAAAATTAATCTTTTCAGAGTTATGCCCAAGGACCAGGTACAGGGTGAGAGTTTGCTCTGAAGCTACAGATATCCTGTTTATCTCAGTTGTAGTTAAACTATGAATAATATTTAAAGGGAAAGAAAATATTTTTAGTTTTTAACCACAGTTTATTTTGCGTGGGTAGATATGAATAGCACCTCTAAAAAAAGGGTGAGTTCTATGATATAAAAAAAAAAATCAAAATTGAAATTCGATTTTTTCCCCCCAATTTTCTTTTTTTTCTTTTTGACTGCTGGCCAGTACTGAACCCTTAACTTCAGTGTTACCAACACCACACCCTAACCCAGTGAGCTAATCAGCCGGCCTAAGATTCAACTTCTTAATTTCCAAAACTAGCTTCTGAATTTGATTGATTAGTCTGTTTTAAGTTAGTTTTGAAAACTGAACTTATTTTTCTACCAATTCAGACAGCAGTGTTGTGACTTGGCCTATTCATTCTTTATGGAGTCTATGTCCCTGGGTTTATTAGGTTGCTCATTTGAAACAATCAAAGGGAGTTACTTGATTCTTTCGTAATTACCCAATCTTAAGAAAAACAAAGAAGAAGAACAAATAAAGAAATAAATAAAAAGAAATTTTGTAAAGAAGATGACCAAGGAAAAAATAGTCTGTTCCACAAGTGAAAAGGAGAAACTCTGAAGTTGGACAATTTGCATGCATGTCTTTTGCATCTGCCTCTTTACATTTTGGTAAATTTAAGCAATCAGAAGAGAATGTCCACCAGCTCGACATTATACTTACTCTCTGGGGTTTCTCCTCCATTAGTGGTTGCTCCTTCTGGGTTCTTCCTCTTCTCCCAGACCTCTTACCCTTGGAGTGCCCCAGAGCTCCTTCCTTGACCCTGGACACTATCTGCATTTAATCCCTCGGTTATCTCATTCAGTCTTGTGACTTTACATTCCATTCAGGAATGCAGGAGTATTCAAGAGTGAAGCAGCAAGACGTTTCCAACTCTAAAATGGTTCAGTTAAAGGAACAAACAAACGAAACAGAAGCATGTATAGATAGAGAAATATAGAGCTAATATGGCAAAATATTAATAATTGTTGAATGGCAGTAGAAGGTAAACGTACTAGATATATTTTCATGTCTGTGTGTTTGAAAGTGTTCATGTTAAAAGAATGGAAATAAGTAAATAAATATCATATGTATACTTATAGCTCTCAGATTATGTCTCCTGCCCAGACCTCTCTCCTGAACTCCATACTCCCATGTCCAACTGCCCACTGACTTCCCCATTTGGATGTCAAAGTGATGTATCCAAAACTGGACTTCTGATCTGCCCCCTTCCAAGCCTGCTCCATCAGCAGATTACCCACCTCAGTTGATGACAACTCCATTTTTTTGTAGTCGTTCAGGCCAAAAATCTTGGAATCACTTTGACTCTTCTCCTTCTCTCCCAGCCCATATCTCATCTGTCTGGAAATTCTGTTGGTTCTGTCTATAGAATATGATCACTTTTCACCGCCACCACTTTATACTCTGGTCTGAAATACTACTAGATCTTGTTTGGATTATTGCAGTAGTCTTCCAACTGGTCTCCCTGTTCCTGCCTTGACCCCAGCAGTCTATTCTCAACAGAGAAGCCCAAGAGACCCTCTTAAAATAAAGTCAAATTGAATTCCTTCTCTTCTCAAAAGCAGTCTCAGTCACAGTAAACAAGGAAAAAGTAGAAAGTGAAATCCTTCAACAGCCCCAGGCCTACATGATCTCCTTCTACTTCCCTCCTGGCCCACTGTGTTCCAGTCACTCTGGCCTCCTTTCTGTTTCTGGAATGAGCCAAGCTGCTCCTGCTTTCTTGGAACTCTGTACCAGCTGTTACCTCTTCCTGGAAATCCCTTCTGCCCCAAACAGTTGAACCTTTTTCAAGTCTTTGCTTAAAGATACTTCTCAACAAAGCCCACTCTTAAGATTGCAAACTGCTCCTCCATACATGCTAGAACCATCTAGCCTTGCTCTTATTTCCCTATGGCACTCACTACCTCCTACCATACTACCTAATTTTCTTATGCATTATGTTTATCATCTGTGTCCCCGTCTTGAATGTCAGCTAAGTGAGGATAGGGATGCTTGCTTGCAGTTATATACCATGTGCCTAGAACAGTGCCTGGCCCAATATGGGGCCTGGTGTGCAATAAATATTTGTGGAATGAGTGAATGAATGGTCACACTTTGGTTGCATTTCTTAAGCAAGGAACCTACACTGTGAACTTTAATTGGCCACAAATTAAACAACTCAAAGCTCTTTAATCTAAAATCCTGAGCTACACTTTCCTTTCACTCCACTTTGTTTTTTATTTTCTTACTGCAGTGGTACTAAGCTGTCTGTGAATGGCCTCGTCTATGAATGATTTCACTGTTCTTTTTATTCTGTATGTTGCAGTTCTTGGAACTCCTATCAAGTCATCTGTTTCATTGATTTCACATAGCACTTCCTTGAAGTGAAATGATGACACAACTGATATGAGAATCAATGGGGGCTAAAGTCAGAATAAGAATCATCTCCATTTGAACTGGCAGGATTTGAGCAAGTGTGCTTTGGAATATGAAGATGCACCTTTGATAACGCCAAGGTCCAGGGTTTGATCCCTGTACCGGCCAGCTGCCAAAGGGAAAAAAAAAAAGATGAACCTTTGATATCTGCTTTCATTAACACTCACCCCATGTCCTCTACATTCAATAACAAGCCAGGTTCCTAAATATTATTAGTCTCTAGGACCAGTATGAAAATTTCTTTTTGATAACATAATATATTTCTCCCAACCTTCCTTGGCTGATTCCTTAAATAGCAGAAGCAGAGATATCATTACGCTCCGAGGAAAAGCTATTTATGTAATGCAACACTATTCTTTTCTATAGTAATTCTGCTACTAAAATTAGTCTATTCTAGAAGGTGGCCCTCCTTTTTTCTATTTTGACCATATTAATAGACATGTTAAAAGCCTTTCTTAGTGTCTCAAAAGAAATCTCACAGTTTTAGATGGATGAAAACCCAGTGGTTACTGAGGAGAGTCATCTTATCCTTTCTACTCCCTCTCTTCTCTTTCTGTTAGTGCATAAAACTGGTGAATTCAGACAGAAAAGATAAGGCGCTAAATGGAGATAAACTGTATAGAAGTAAATTTAACAGAAGATTTAAAAAAAAGGTCTGATCCCCGAAAGAGAGAATAATGAAGCTAATGCTGTAAATATTAATACTTGGTGTATCTGGAGGGTATCAAAAAAGTCTTTGTACAATTCTTGCAACTTTGTACGTTTGAAATTATTTCAAAATAAAGAGTTAAATGTGTCATCTCTTTGGGCTAAGAATTAGTCAAAAAATGGCATCAACATATACTAAGCATCTAGTGGCTGCTGGGGATATAAAAATGAATAACATGTGGGTCTTGTCCACATATTGTTCACAGTCTAGAAGGGAAGAGAGACATGTAAATAAATGTCTCAAGATAATAAATTGGGGCTCCTCCATGGCAGTTTCCACCGTGGCATCAATGAATAGATATCAGGGTACAAAGTAAGTTGAAACTAACAGTCCCCTTACCCCATGCAGAATTTACAAAGGAATGAAAAATAACCTGTTTTACAGTTCTTAGACTCCTCAGTCAGATCAAGGCTATAGAAAGGGTGAGGGCTGACCCAACCCCGGAAGGAGGAGACCTTCTTAATCTCATACTTGAAGGGTACTCCAAGGGGATACCTTGGAGAACTTTAAAATGTGTTTCTTCAGAGAGAACAAACAGAAAAAAAAAAAAAAAATAGATGGCAGACTTAAACCCTAACATATCATTAAATGTAAATGGTCTAAATATACCAATTGAAACTTGGTGGAGTGATGCAATGCAAAATGCATGGCCCAAATATATTCTGTCCACAAGCAGCCCACTTCAAGTATAACCATATAGGAAGGTTCATATGTATTTCTTCCAGCTGAGAGGTCCTGAGCTCAGGCCTGAAAAACATCAAACATACCATGGAACAGGGTTTGATTCCTGTCCTGGAGAATCCAGTGAGAGAGAGAGAGGTGCTGCTTTGGTGGTGGCATCAGGAGAGCACCCTGCATTGGAATTAGACCACATTCCCTGAATTCCAGACTGATTGCCTAGAACAGAGAGAGGCTGGAGGGAGCCCCAGAGGCAGAATGCTGAGGAAGGAGGTGCTCAGAACTCTCCAAAAGAGCAACACATCTTCCTGGTCAAGGCGATGGCAAGGAAGGGGCCATTCACTTCTCTCCAGATCCCAACCCTGGCAGGGAGAGAAACTGCTGGCAGCAGGAGCGAAGGAAGTGAGCAAGGACAGAGCAGAAAGGAGAAGATCTAAGTTCTCCTTCCTACTGTAGGGGGGAAGATACACTCTGGGTCAGGTTCTGAGTTTTGATTATTACAGGAGATTGGACATTCTGATTTCTGAAATGAGATTGTATTTGTTGCTTATACTGATTGTAGTCAAAGCAAGCATCAGACAATCTATTTTGTAGGAGTGAGCAGAGGCGTCATGGGTCAATTGGAACTAGTGCCATGAAAAGAGGAACTCTACTAAATAAAAATGATGGCATTTTTTATGGATATTGATAATATTAAGGAATTATGATTAATTTTTAAAAGAGTGACAATAATATTGTAGGCATCTTTTCAAATAGAATTCTTATCATTTAGAGATACACCCTGAAGTACTTGTAGATGAGATGATATCTGGTATTTGCTTCCATATTATATTGTGGAGGGGAGGAAAAGGCATAGGTGGACAATTTTGGCCATGACTTGATGATTGTTGAAGCTGAGTGTTGGGGACATGGAGATTAGTATACTATTCTATTTTTATGTATGCTGGAAATTTCCATTATATAAAGTTAAAGGGCTGGCAGGTTAGCTCACTTGGGAGAGCATGGTGCTAGTAAAACCAAGGTCATGGGTTCAGATCACTACCAGCCAGCTGCCAAAAAATAAATAAATAATAGTAATAATAATAAAGTTAAAGAAAAATGGCAGCTGAAGAAAGAAATAAGTTGTATTTTGATTACAATCTATGCAGGGCGCTTGCTCAACCTGCTGGCTCCATGGGTAAATTAAACTGTAGAGCTGGCTGGTTAGCTTAGTCGGTTAGAGGACAGTGTTATAAAAACAAGGTCAGGGGTTCGGATCCCCATACCAGCCAGCCACCCCCCAAAACCCCCAAAAAACTATAGTGCTAAGGATTATAAGATAGCAACAAAGGGTTACATGACCCCCAAACAGAGAACATTTAGTGCAGGAGAGTCAAGAACACTTTATGCAGAAACTCTACTCTGAGTTGCTAGGCCAAACGTGGGGGAAGACATTGCAGATGGAAGGAATCATTATGCTTTACAACATAGAATTGTGAAGGGACCAGGCATGTTCAGGGCACAGTGGCAGGCCCAGCAGGAGGAAAGGGTGTGTGGGGTTAGAATGGGGAATGAGTGGAGGGATAAGGATGCGGTGGCTTTGAAAAGGCTCGTACACCATGCTGGGGAGTTTGCGTTGTATCCTCTAGTAGACGGAAGAGAGCCTGTAGACACTTTCAAACAAGAGAATTACATGATTCCATTAGATTATATTTTAGAAAGAAAGCCCTAGTGACAAAGAAAATGAAAAATGTCCTGCTGGGCAGGTAACCCAGTGGCAGGGAGACCAATAGGGAAGTTGCTGCTGTAATAAAGTGCACACAGGAAAGGCGATAATTTAGCCAAACTGAATCTTATCAGCCCTTAGCATTATTTTGTCCTGTTTTTTAAAAATTACCCTTTCTCTTTGACTTTCACAAACATCTCAATCACTCCTCACTAGAAAACCCACCTAAATTCCCAAGCCACTTAATGACAAAGGCAGGACTTACAAAATCCAGAAGCTTAAAGGAGAAGATGGGGAAGAAGAGTAGGTAAGCCATCTGCTGGACAGTCCTCAACTGCCTGTGTTAATATACTACAAGGGACAAGGCACACAGCAGGCAATTAATACCTACTCTTCTGGACAGCCAGATATTATTATGGCTTCTTATAGAATGCAGGGAGGTTCCAATATCACCTACGAGATATTCTAACCCAAAATGTTTAATTGGAATCCATTAAGCATTTGGATCTAATTTACACTTTATAGGAAATACAGGGGATAGAGGATCAACTTAATACACACATGCAAGAGATCAGACAAAACAAGAAGATGGGATAACCGGCCTAGTCCCTTCAATAAGTCAGTGTCATGCAGCAACAGACTGGGCTGGATTAAAGGAGATTTAAGGGACAGAATCACCACATAGAGTGGAAATCCTGGACTAAATCTTGAAGAAACCAAATGATAAAGACAGTTTTTGATCTTACTAAAAACTGAGATAAAATTTGCTAAAATGGAAAGGTAGAGAACATTGACTGGGGAAAAAAACACGTCACAAAACAGTATATATAATATAATCTAACTTTGGTAAAAAATTACAAAGATAAAGATCTAGAAGGCTGTGTACTAATGTGATAATCTCTGGTTTTTATTTTTGCTTATGTGAATTTCAATATTTTGCTCATTTTTTCTTATTTTTTGCTTATCTGTACTTCAATTTTTTTGGTAGCTGGCCACTACGGGGATCCGAACCCTTGACCTAAATCAGCACCACACCATAACCAAGTGAGTTTGTATTTCAATTTTTTCACTGCGCATACTGCATCTGTAATAATGAGGTCATTTATAAAATGTCAAAAAATACTTTTTGATTTCAATAGTCTGGGCTCAGCTCCATTTTAGCTGTAAACCTTATGATTTCTCACAGTTAATTCACTATAATAAAATAATACCACCACAAAAAAGACTATGTTTAATTGGTTTAATTGTGAGGGGAATTCAACTCCATATATAACATTCCTAAGTTAGGAGTTCATTGAAATTAATGAATGTTGCATCAAATGATGTTTGCTAGTGTTCAGTCAGCTTATATGCGTTCTATTTGTGCTTCACTCTATAGTCCAGCTGCTTTATGCACTGTTATGCATTTTGTGACCATTCAATAAATACTTGTTGATTATTATATGTAGGAAAATTGAAGTTGGAAGACCTGATGTTTCTTTTCCATCAGCACTACAGTTAGGAGGCAAAGCCATGTGTTTCTGTCCTTATTTTCATTTTCTCCGTCGTTATAGCCGATGACCCAGTTACTGGCTTCTGATTTTAAAGTAATAATATGTGGGCATCGGTACCACTGCTACCTCTACATCTAACAGTTCTGTGGGATTGAAATGGTAGTGGACTCAGAGCTAGCATACTTGAATTCCAGTCCCTGACTAGCTTAGATTTTCACATATTTGAGATCACAAAACAAGGCTAGATGATATCTAGGTTTCCTCACAGCTCCAAAATTTTAAAACACGATTTTCTTATGTTTTTTTCCTAAAATCAGATTCTCCAAGTCAAACAAACAGACAACAAAATCCTGTTATGCATTGTGGAGTTTTAGCCAGTAGCAGTTTGTGTGAATGGCATCTCATAAATGGCATATAATGACTACATAAAGAGATTGAAGCCAGAAATTATTGCTATTATTTTTTAATTCTAGAACAAATAAGAGCACTAGGTTGCCTCTAGTTCTACGGATGATCCAGCAGACTCCAAAACAGCTACAGGCTCAAGCTGCCTTTTAATAAACTTGGCAAAATGAGATGCCCTATTATCCATCACGAGGAAACTCAAGTTTATACTTTGGGTTAGATAGCGCTAACAAATGTAGAGTACCTTTTTTTTAATTTTCATGGGCTTTGGGGTCAGACTAACTTGGGTTCAAATGACAGTTCTGCCACTTTTTGCTTCATTTCCCGAAACTGCTATTGAGTTTTTCATTTTTTATTTTTCACTTCCAGGACCACTCTCTGAATGCTGTTTTTTGGTTTGTTTGTTTTTGTTGTTATTTTTTTCCCAGTAACATCCTGTTCTTATTTCATGGTTGCTGGTTGCCTTCTTCCTTCATTATCTGTGTTTCCTACATGTTGCTTTTCTTCTGTTTATTTGTCCCGGTCCACATCTTTGACATGAGAAGCTTCCCTCCAGTGTGTATTAATCCTTGGATGTCTGCTCTTATTTGATTGGGTTGTTCATCTTTTTGTTATTGAGTTGTAGGAATTCTTTGTATATTATAGAAATGGACCCTTATTAGATAGCTGATATGCAAATATTTTCTTCCATTCTGTAGGTTGCCTTTCCACTTTCTTGATAGTGCCCTTTGATACACAAAAGATATTAATTTTGATGAAGTCCAAGTTAACTTTTTTTCTTTGATTGCCTGGATTTTTGGTGTTATATCTAAGAAATCATTGCCTAACTCATGGGCACAAAAATTTATACCTATTTTTTCTTCTAAGAGCTTTATACTTTTAGCTCTTGTTTTACTTTGCCTTCCTTTAAGTCTTTGACCCATTTTGAGTTAATTTCTTGTATATGTTGTGAAGCCTCAGAGGTACAATTTCTTTCTTTTGTATGGGGATATACAGTTGTCCCAGCACCATTCTTTAAAGAGATTATTCTTTTCCCACTGAATGATCTTGGCACCCTTGTTGAAAATCAATTGACTATAGATGTATAGGTTTACATCTGGATTTCAGTTCTATTCCACTGATCTATATGTCTATCTTTATGCCAGTACCACACTGTTTTATTATAGTCTTGTAGAAAGTCTTGAAATCAAGAAGTCCTCCAACTTTTTATCTACTTTTTCAAAATTGTTTTGGCTATTTGGGGTCCATTGCAATTTTGTATGAATTTTAGGATCAGCTTTTCCATTTCTGCAAAAAAGGCCACTTTGATAGGGACTGTATTTAATCTGTAGATGGCTTTGGATAGTGTTGCCATCTTAACAATATTAAGTTTTACAGTCCATCAGCATAGGATGTCTTTTCATTTATTTAGGTATCCTTTAACTTCTTTCAGCAATGTTTTGTAGCTTTAAATATACATGTCTCACATCTTCTTGGTTAAATTTATTCCTAAGTATTTTATTCTTTCTGATCCTATTATAAATGGAATTGTTTACTTAATTTTTGGATTGCTCATTGTGGAAATACAGCTAATTGTGTGTTGGTCCTGTATCCTATAATTTTGCTGAATTCATCTATTAGTTCTTTTTTTTTTTTTTCCTTTTTGTCTTTTTCGTGACCGGCAATGGATCGCAACCCTCAGTGTCGCGCCTGCACCGGACCAGGACCGGCAACGGGATCGCAACCCTGGGTGTTGCGCCTGCACCTCGCTCAGCCAGTGAGCGGCCAGTCTGTATGTGGGATCTGAACCCTCAGCGGGAGCACCACCGCGCTCCCAAGCGGCGCACTGTAGCAGTGCCGGCCCCATCTATTAGTTCTAATAGTTTTTTTGTGGATTCTTTAAGATTTTCTTTAGGATATTAGGTTATGTCATCTGCAAATAGAGATCGTTTTACCTCTTCTTTTCCAATTGGAATGCTTTATACTTCTTTTTCTTGCCTAATTGCTCTCACTAAAACTTCCACTACAATACTGAACAGAACTGGTGAAAGTGGGTAGCTCTGTCTTGTTCCTCATCTTACAATGCTGCTATTTAAGAGTGGGGTGTAGGGAGACTGAGAATCTGATTTGAAGCCTTGGGTGCATGTGTGGGCCTTACTGAGAGTCTCTGTAGTTGATCTGGCTGGGCTTGGCTGGTAGACCTTAAGTGTCCTTACCTTTGACTTTCTCCGATCCCTGCTTTCCAGCTTCCAAAATGTGTTACTGTTGTCTCCTCTCCCATTCTTCCTACCCTTTTAAAAAAGGATTATTCTTGTCTATCTTGTTTCTATCTCCTTTCTTAATTTAAAAAAAAGAAGAAAAGAAAAAAACGGGTTATCCCCAACTAAAGTCCAGGGTCTGATCTATGTACTGACCAGTCATGGAAGGAAGGAAGGAAGGAAGGGAGGGAGAGAGGGAGGGAGGGAGGGAGAGAGGGAGGGAGGAAGGAAGGAAGGAAGGGAGGGAGGGAGGAAAAGAAAAAAAGTGTCATCCCTTAAAAACAATTCCCTTACTTTGTATTACTGTAATTTTAATGGGCAAAGTATTTGTCATCTTTCACAGAAATGCTAGGATTGAAATTAATAGCTGTTGTGCCATTCACTGTTTTTCATTCCTGACTTAAGCGCTCAAGCCTAATTCTGATCCATGGATAAAATATGCTTTTCACTTCTCAAGACCTTCAGAGTTTGGAATGGCCTGAACTTTCTCTTTGGACTTTTTAATAACCCAGAGACACCATTGACTTGACCTATCAGCCCTGGCGTGCTATGGTGGACTGTTCCTTTGGAATACCAGAGCTGTCCAGCAATGTGGAAGGAGTTAGTCACCAGCTAGTGGGAGACTCCAGTGTGGTTTCCATTCTCACTCACTGTTTTTGTGCTCTTTTTGCTGTTCTGCACCACAAAATAAACTCTAACTACAAAAGCTGCTTGTGAATTGGCCTTGTATCATATCAGGAAAAAGTCCTTCCACTAATCTAGCTTATTGGAAAACTGTTGCACCACAAAGCTACTAAACAATATTCAGTGAAGCCACATTTAGACACAGGCCTTCTGCTTGGGCCTAGGAGTCACTGGTTTCACCGGTCTTAGTGCAAAGGCTCTGAACGCTGCTGCAAGTAAGAATAATCTATAGAATTTAAAAAAATATATTGTTGATTCCCAGTCCTTGCTCCAGACCAATTAATTCAGAATACATGGAGGTGGAGTATAGACAGTTTTTTTTTTTAAGTTCCCCGGGTTATTGTCAAGTGTACCAAAATTAAAAGCCTTGACTTAAGGGGTGTAATGGAGGGGAGCATTTGGCTGAAGCTTTGGAGGTCTCTCCTCATTCAACTCCAAGAGGCTAGAAATGAAGCAGCAAAATCTATTGATATTTTTCCTTCTGAGAAAATTGTTTGACATATACATGTTTTTTGACATATACATGTTTTTTCCTTGAGCAGGAAGGCGTGCTTAGGAATTATACAGCAGTTTGGATTTCACATTTATGACCTTGAGCAGGTGTACAACATCTCTTAGCCTCAGTTTCCTCATCTATAAAAAATGAGCTAAAAATATCGTAGTGGTTGGACTTCTAGTCAAGATGGCAGAATAAATGGTACCCAGCGTCACTCTTTCCTGTAAATCAACCAATTTACAACTATTAAAAAGCAATAACAGCCAAGCTGGGGCTGCTAGAACTCAGGGGAAGAGGAGGAGATACCTATGGAGTGCATGAAGGCAGGAGAAGCCATGGAGGAGAGAAAGAAAGGATCGCTTTCACCATTTTGAGCCCTAGCCATTTCAAGGCGCTGGTGAACACATGGAGCAAGAGCTGGCAAAAGTTGCATCTGTGCACTTCATATGAAGTTGCTTGGAGGCTGCAAGGTAGAAGAGAGTCTTGGTGGCCCCCAGGCCAGCAATACCACTAACAAAGTTCCCATGGACCCACATAGGAATGAGGGGCCACAGACAACTGAAAAAAGGAGACACTCAGAGGCTAGTGAGTCAGCATAAGGGATAGGCACACGGTCTGTCCCATGAGAAGTGTTTGGAGTGAGGGTGGTGGGGGAGATGGGCCCACCAGGGAAACACTGGGGCACAGCATGGACAGCTGATCTGCCCCCCAATCAGCACAGGCCCACTCAGTGAAGACAGGTCAGGAATATAGAACTGTGGAGGTGCAGTTTGCTGAAAAGACTCAGGTCCAGACCAGAGTTTGCACAAAATCCAGGTGTACTGGACTTCACAAGACCTGGAAGTGCTCAACAATTAAAGCTTGAGCGGCACAAAAAGCTTTCCCTAGAGAATCAGCAGCAAAGCAGCAATTTAGCTCAACCACAGGGCTCAAGTGCTGGTTCCCTTAGGAAGTTCCCCCATTTTAGAAGTAACCAAAGCACAATAAATAATTTCTAGTGCAGAGTTTAAGTGGTAGGAAGAATGAATAATCCAACACAGAACTGAAAGAAAAAACAAAATACCCATAGATCAGAGACAAAGTTTGATATTAACCAGTAAAGTTCTAACACCACCAAAGAACGCCTATAAACCCTAGAAGGACCGGAAGCCTCCTGGGCTCCCAAGCCAGGGCGTGGGGAGGGCAGTCGGCCTCAGCCACACCTCCTTGACATCCTCAACCAGCCCAGTGATGACCACTGAGTCAGTGCCAGAAGCACCCCAGGTTACCGAGCCAGGGTGGTGGGGAGCTGAGGGCTTCAGCCACATTTCCCCTGATGTCCACACCAAGCCCTGTGATGACCACTGAGCCACTGTTGGAAGCACCCTGGGCTTTGAGCCTGTGTGGTGGGGGCTGATATCTGCATCCAGTCCAGAAATGACCAAGCCGCTGCTGGAAGCACCCTGGTCTGCTCTCCTGGAATGAGGGGGGTGCCACAGGCTTCAACCAGGCAAGGGTCACATCCACCACCACCCCACACGCTCAACCAGCCCAGTGGCCTTAGCAGGAACAGCCCTGGGTTCCTGAGCTGGGATGGTGGGGGGTGAGGACTGTTGCCACACCCCCCTGGCATCTGCACCCAGCCCGGCAATGACCACCCCACCGCTGGAAGCCCTTGGTCTCCCCTGTGGGAACATGGGGGGTGCCACGGGCCTCAGTCCCACTCCTCCTCATCCCTCCTTCTTCCATCACATTTCCTTCCTCTTTCCCCTCTCCCGGCCCCCCCAACTGCTCTACAACAGCATCCTAGAATGTAAAAGAATAATAATATTAATAAATAATATTTTTGTAAAAAGTAAACACTCAAAATATTTTCAAATATTTTGTCCAACAAATACCAGTAGTTTACATTTTACTGTATTAGAATGTTTGCATGGTATTCAATTATTACATTATGTGAATATAATTAAGGAGTACTTTTCATAAATGCTATTTTTGGCAACTAATAAACATTACCCAAAGGGAAAAAAAAATCATAGTGGTCAATAAATAGTCACTCTTCTAGTTTTTAAATAATAAAAATTAAAATAAGAGGTAAATAAGAGCCCCCAAATGGTACTTCCAAGGTAAAAGATAACATCAAAAAGCTGCCCTGTGTCTGGCAGGAATGTGGCAAGAATGGAGTTGTATAACAGTGCTTCGCAAACTTTAATGTCCCTAGAGATTACCTGGGGATTGTGTTAGGATGCAGATTCTGGTTCACGAGGACCAGGGTAAGTCTGAGAGTCTGCACTTCTACTGAGCTCCTGGTGATGCTGATGTTGCTGGTCTGGGGACCACACTTTAAAGAGCAAAGTGAAGGACATGTCAGCCGTATTATCTGCCTTGCTCAGCAGACCATCCTCCTCCACAGTTCTTCATTCAGGACTTCTGTGAGAAGTGGGAAGGGGAGGATATTGATTGGCCCCACAGTGGGCTTCTGACCCAAGGAGGGCTCATTCATAGGCTGGCTTCAAAATGCTGGATGGCAGGGTTTAAGGGGACTGTGGTCATTAGCTAGACAGCACAGATCAGAAATTAGTACCAAAGCATACGTCAGTCCCCGAAGTTAGTGCCTATAACTCCCGAGGGGCCAGATAGGCTCTGTAGTTCCATTCTGTGTGTGTCCAAAATACTTCCTCCCCTTTCCTTACGTAGTCTGGATACATCACTCACTCATTCATGCAACAAGTGTGTATTGAGTATCTACTCTACTTTAGGCACAATCCTGGTCTCCAGAGGTACAACAAGGAATGATAGGGATTGAATTGTGTTCCCCAAGTTTCATGTACTGAAGCTTAATCCCTATTGTAACTGTTGAAAGCGGGAAATCCTATTAGGGTAATTGAAAGGTAGGACCTTGAAGAGGTGATTAGATTCTGATGACCATGCCCTAATGAATGGATTAACAATGGTGGTCATGGGCATTGTTCTGTGGGCTTTAAAAGGAGAGCATGTGAGTCTCTCTCTGCTCTGCCATTTTCTGCCATGTGAGACCCCTGTGTTGCTGTAAAGCTACCACCAAAGAAGGCCTTCGCAATAGTTTTCCCTGTACTTTGGATTCCCCAGCACCAGCCCCAGAAACTGTAAGCAATATATTTTGTTTTCTTACTAATTACCTAATTGTAGGTATTCCGTTATAAGCAACAGAAACACACTAATACAAGAAGTTTGCATTCTAGTGGAAGACTTCTTTGCAACCAAATTGGTGAGCTAAATTCAATGCAAAAGGGATCCCAGCAGAGGGCCTCCAGGGTCATTCTGCCATATTCTGCTAAACATTTGGAATGTGTTACTAAGTTAAGGGAGCTTGCTGTGGAAGAGATTGTGTAAGTGTGAATATGTACTAGCAGGGTCAAACAAAATAATCTATGATGGAATCATAACTGTCTTTAATATATGAAGTATATATGCATCCAGGTTACAAAGAAAGTGGGAGGTATATGGAGGCAGTCTTTAATTTTTCACAGTTGTACTTTAGAGGACATCTGTCTTTAAACAACCTTATCTGAAAATGGGTTCAGATAGGTTATTGGCCCTCACTTTTTTTTTTTTTCGTTAAATTTTTATTTTGTCAATATACACTGTATATGATTATTATGGCCCATCACCGACACCTCCCTCCCTCCTCCCTCTCTCCCCTCCCCCCCAAGAATGTCCTTTCCGTTTGCTTGTTGTAACAACTTCATGAAAGTATAGTTGTTATATCTTCTTCCCCACCCCCACCCCCGGTTTTTTTTGTGTGTGTATGTGGGTGAATTAATTTGTTTGGTTTTTTTTTAGCTCCCACTAATGAGTGAGAACACGTGGAATTTCTTTTTCTCTGCCTGACTCGTTTCACTCAATATTATT
>NW_007741312.1:19395-25911 GCF_000696425.1 Galeopterus variegatus | reverse complement strand
AGGAAAACATGTCGTGTTCTCATCACAAAGAAAGGTAAGAATGTGCAGTAATGTATACAGTGTAGCTCGACGTCGCCGTTCCATAGTGTATACATATGTCAAAGCATCATGCCGTACAACACAAATATATACAATTTTTATTTGTCAATTAAAAAATTAAATTAAAACTTAAAAAGTACTTTCTGAGTGTCCACCTTGGAGCATACACTGTGCCCACCGATCGGGCACATCAGGGACCTGCTTGTGCGGATTTTATGGTCTAGTCAAGGCCAAAGGCGTTTAATAAAATCTTCTCAAAGATATTAAGGAAGTTGTTACACAAATAAATATACACATTCAGTCGGGTCATGAACTGAAAATAATGGGACTTGGGTGAGTTGATGGCATCAGGGGAGCCCTCCCTGAGGAGGGGATGTGTCTGTTGACTTTTGGAGGAGAGAAAGGGATCAAGGTGAAGAGCAAGGGAAAGGGCATCCCGGGGCCAGGGGATGTGCAAAGGCCCCAGGGCAGGCTGGTGGCTGCAGTGGGGAAGCTGCGGGGCATCCAGGAGGACGGAGGATGGGCCTGTCTCTCACAGTATGTGCTCACTGGGCTGCTGGGCCTTCCTCGTGCTGTCATTGTGAACCCACAGGCGACAGGCCCTGCTTGACGGAGACACAGGAGAGAAGGTCATGGTGCAGCCCAGGCCAGACCTGGAGCCTGGAGGGGCTTCTGGCAATGAGGGAAGGAGATGGGGACACAGTGTGGCCATGCGTTCATCTTGTCTACCTCTTACCCTCAGGGCCAGCGCTGCCCCACAGACACACAATGCAAGCCACAGACAGCATTTAAACTTTCTCTCTGCTTTTAATTGTACGTGTTTGCAGATGGAGCACAGTGTATTGTTTCAATACATGCATATATCATATGATGATCCCCTCTGGATAGTCAGCATACCCATCACCTAAACACTGTCATTCTTTGTGGTGGTAACATTCGAGATCCTCTTTCCTAGCTATTTAGCTATTTCCTACACTGTTATTGGCTGAGTCACCCTAGAACACCAACACTCATTCTCCCTATCTACCTGTAACTTCGTGCCCGTTGACCAACCTCTTCCTCTTCCCAGATTCTGGTAACCACCATTCTACTCTCTGCTTCTAGAAGAACCACTTTTTTTTTAGATTTCACGTATGAGTGAGATCGTACGGTATTTGCCTTTCCGTACCTGGCTTACTTCACTTAATGTAATGGTCTCCAGCTCCATCCAAGATGCTACAAATGACAGGATTTTTGACTTTCTTCCTGCGTACATGGTTTCTGGCAAGAAGACTGCTCTATTTCCTATCCTTGTTCCTCTCTAGTAATAATTTTTCATTTCTGTATCAAAAAACTTCCCCCCCAAAACACCTTCCTCCCAAAAAAAAAAAAAAAAAAACCACTCCTTATAGATTCCATAAGATTTCCAATGAGGTAAACCTGAATGATCTGTGCAATCCAGGCAAATTAAAAATAATTTGGGTAGATGATATCTTGTCATAAAAAGTGTCTTTGAAGGACCTCAACTGATTTTCAAATTATAATGCTTAAAATAATTGCACACCATGTCAGCAAACCAGATTGTAAATTAATCTGGTTGCTTATAAAATGTCCCAAATTGACAGACAGTTCAGCATGCCCAGCTGGCATCTGAACCCAGAGATGACAGACTCCCAAACCTGCCAGGAGCCTCCTGTGTGAAGATATGTGGCTCAGTACTCAGGACTTAACTCGTGGTTAACTGAAATAAATAACTCCTTAGTATTATTATTATTTATACATATTAATGGTACACAGAGTTGAGTATCAGTATTTGTGTATAGTATGTGAAGATCAAACCAATAGTATTAGCATGTTCATCATTATAAATTATAATTATTTTTTGTGTCCCTAACCCAGTCACTCCCTGTCTCCCCCTCCCCTTCTCCCTTTCCCACCTCTAGTAACTATAGGTCTGTTCTCTCCTTCTGAAAGGTCAATGTTTAATTACGGTCTTTCTTTCTTTGCTTCTTAGCTCCCACTTATGAGTGAGGACATGCAGTATTCCACTTTCTATGCTTGGTTTATTTCACTTAACATAATTTTCTCCAAGCTCATCCATGTTGCCACAAATGACAGAATTTCACTCTTTTTTATGGCTGAGTAGTATTCCATGGTGTACGTATACCACATTTTCTGTATCCAGTCATCTGTTGATGGACAGTCCCAGTGATAGGTTGGTCCCAAATCTTGACTACTGTAAATAGACCTGTGATGAACATGGGAGTTCAGGTATCCCTTTGACATGATGATTTCCAATCCTTTGGGTATATACCCTTCAGATTGCTGGATCATATGGTAGTTCTACTTTTGGTTGTTCGAGAAACCTCCATACTGTTTTCCATAATGGCTGCACTAATTTACAGTCCCACCAACAATGTAGAATGCTTCCCTTTTCTCCACATCCTCGCCAGCATTTGTTGTTTTCTGTCTTTTGGATAACAGCCAGCCTAACCAGGATGAGATGATATTTCATTGTGGTTTTAATTTGCATTTCCTCCATGAGTAGTGATGCTGAGCATTTTTTCATACACCTGTTGGCCATTCGTATGTCTTCTTTTGGTAAATGTGTAGAATTTAGAATTGTCTAGTAGTCACATTAAACAAAAGTAAAGAGAAATAGTTAAAATTAATTTAATAATATATTTTTATTTTGCTTAATATATTCAAAATATTATTTCAGTATAATCAAGATAAAAATGATTCACAAGATAGTTTACCTTTGTTTCTCTACTGTCTTTGAAATTCAGTGAGAATTTTACACTTACAGAGCATTTTAATTCTGTAAAGTGTATTATAATTGGTATTTTAATCTATAATGAATTATTTTAAAAGAACATATTTTTAGGGTGAAAATGAGTTTCCCCACCAGTTTCTGGAGCAGGAGAAACAGGGCACACCCTGTGATGTGTGGAAGATTTGAAAAGAACACTTGATCCTGCAGAACAGGGAGTAACCTCGTGGTATATGTCATCCCCAGAGGTGGCAGGACTGAAGAGGGGATTTGCTCAAGAGCTAGGAGAGGCTGGGGAGGGAGTATCATAGCAAAATGTCCTCAGAAATTACTGGGAACATCCTGAGCCTTTTGAGGCTGACCTTGAGGAAAACAGTCACTTGTGTCTCACAACCTTTTCCTGGAGCCACTGCAGTCAAAACAGGGATTTGCAGCTTGCTCCAGGCAATTTCATCTCGTTTTTGAGCATCCTCTTCCTCTTTGAATACTGGCCTGGCCCCCTAATTCTTGGTATTTCCTTCTCTTTTTTTTCTATAGTCTGGCTATAGGCAAAAAAAAAAAGCGGGGGGGACTCATACTTTTAAACTGGATTCAGTCCTTGCAACAACCTGTGCAAAAGGCAGGGCATCTCTTACAGTGCCCATTGAATTGAGACATCTGCAGTTTAGGGGACTAAGATCTCTCAGGCTGGGGCTCCGACTGCTGCCCAGTTTCTTCTCACTTGTTTTCATGGACTGCCACTTACAGAGAGCATTTTACCTTAAAACAGGTGCCTTCAAAGGAGAGACTCATTGCTGTTAGAATTTTAGACAACATGGCAGGATCACGAGAAAGAGAGATTTGGGGGAAATTTACCTGGACCTCTCAGGTCACATGACTACTTACCGCAGGGCATCTTATGTGGTGAGTTACAATGTTGGATCAAGGGACTGGTCTAGTCAAAGTAGATATTGCTATGGAAACAGTCCCTCCCCCAATAATGAATGCTTTCCACTGTGAGTAGAAGCATCCTGAGGCCTGCACCAGATGCAGCTGTCCCAGAATCATGAGCCAAATAAACCTCTTTTCTTTATAAATTAAAAAAAGGAAAAGAAAATCAACATTGTACCTCATGTGTGTATAATTTTTTTTTTCCTTTTTGTCTTTTTTCGTGTCCGGCAACAGATCGCAACCCTTAGTGTCGCGCCCATACCGGACCGGGACCGGCAACGGGATCGCAACCCTCGGTGTTGTGGCTGCACCTCGCTCAGCCAGTGAGCGGGAACCGGTCTGTATGTGGGATCCAAACCCTCGGCGGGAGCACCGCCATGCTCCCAAGCAGCGCACTGTAGCAGTGCGCCACCAGGCCGGCCCCATGTGTGTATAATTTTAAGAAGAAAAGAAAATATAATCTTTTTTGTGTGTTGTTGTGTTCTGATTGCTAACATTTTGTTGAGGATTTTTTCATCTGTGTTAATCAGAGAGGTTGGTCTTTAGTTTTCTTTTTTTGTTGTCTCTTTGTCTGGTTTTGATATTCGGGTGATTCCGGCCTTATAAAATGAGTTTGGGAGAATGGCCTCTGTTTCAGTTTCTTGGGATGTAGAGGATGCATAAAGTATATGTACTTCACAGGGCCTGGTTTTCCAAAGCCTTGCAGTTTCAAATATTGACCTTACAAAAAAACAGGAAAATTTCCCCAGGCTATTGAGTCTCTGTTGTAAGATAAAGAGTTGTAACACAGCAAGGTTGCTGGCTCAAAGACAGACAGGTTACTGATTGATATGTAAAGATACTGGGAAATTGCTGTAAAAAGGGAATGTTTGCTAAGATCAAGCTTTGTTGGTGGACCACTTAATTGCCTTAATGGAATGTCATCTGACTTGTTTTTACAGAATGTTACCAGCTTCTATTGTTAAACTTGTTAAAACTTTAAGCCCACCTATGTCTCTTTCTGCCTTATGGAATGTCATCTGGCTTGTTTCACTGAAAGTTAGCAGCCTATATTGTTAAACTATAACCCCACCTATGTCTCTTGCTGTAACTTCCTGGGCTGGAGAATAAATACAGGAAGGGAACCTCAATTCATGATTAATTTCCCAAATGGGAGGAATGACTCTCTCTTGAGGGTTCTGGAGAAGTTAACCACTTCGGGGCTTCTCACTGCTCAAAAGAGATGGGCTTTGAGTAATCCTTTGCAAATCCATGGGGGACAAAGCAACATTGGGATAGTTCAAATAGAATTGGTATTAATTCCTCTTTAAAGGTTTGATAGAATTCAGCAATAAAGCCATCCAGTCCTGGGCTTTTCTTTGTTGGGAGACTGCTGATTACTGCCTCAATCTCATTGTTTGTTATTGGTCTGTTCGGGTTTTCTGTTTCTTCTTGGTTCAGTCTGGGTAGTTTGTATGTATCCAGAAATTTATCCATTTCCTCCAGATTTTCATATTTGTCATCATATAGTTGTTTATACTAGTCTTTAATGATTCTTTGTATTTCTGTGTTATTGGTTGTAATGTCTCCTTTTTCATTTCTGATTTTTTAAATTTGGGTCTTCGCTCTTTTTTTTGTTAACCTACCTAATGGTTTGTCTATTTTATTTATCTTCTCAAAAATCCAAGTTTTTGTTTTTTTCATCTTTTGTATCATTTTTGGGGGGAGGGGGTCTTTATTTTTTTAGTCCTGCTCTGATCTTAATTATTTCTTTCTGTCTACTACTCTTAGGATTGGATTGCTCTTGTTTTCCTAGTTCTTTGGGGTACAGCATTAGGACATTTATTTGAAGTCTTTGTATTCTTTTGATGTAAGTATTTATTGCAATAAATTCCCTTTTAGTTCTGCTTTTGCAGTATCCCACAGGCTTTGGTATGATGTGTCTTTATTTTTGTTAGTTTCAAGAGATTTTTTGATTTCCTGTTTAATTTCTTCTTGGACCCACAGGTCATTCACTAGCCTGTTGTTTAATTTCCATGTATTTGCACAGTTTCCTAAATTTTTCTTGTTATTGATTTCCAGTTTTAATGTATTGTGGTCTGAAAAGATACTTGAAATGATTTTGATTTTTAAAAATTTGCTGAGATTTGATTTGCAACCTAATATGTAGTCTTTGCTGGAGAATGTTCCATGTGCTGACAAGAAAAATGTGTATTCTGTAGTTGTCAGATGAAATGTTCTGCAGATATCTGCCAGGTCCAGTTGGTTTAAGGTGTAATTTAAATCCTGTGTTTTTCTGATGGTTTCTTGCCTAGATGATCTGTCCAATGCTGAGAGAGGGGTGTTCAGGCCCCCCATTATTGTTGTATTGGATCTACCTCTTTCTTTAGATCTAATAATGCTTGCTTTATATACATGGGTGCTCCAGTGTTGGGTGCATACATATTTATGATTGTTATATCTTCTTGCTGGATAGATCCCTTTATTATTATATAGTGGCCTTTGTCCACTTTTATGGTTTTTGGTTTAAAGCCTATTTTTATCTGATTAAGAATAGCTACTTCTGCTAGTTTTTTTGGTTTCCATTTGAATGGTATGTCTTTTTCTATCCTTTCCTTTTAGTCTGTGTGTATGAGGTGAGTCTCTCAAAGACAGCATATAGTTGGATCTAGCTCTTTTTTTTTTTTTCTCCTTTTTTTTGTCTTTTTTCGTGTCTGGCAATGGATCGCAACCCTCAGTGTCGCGCCCGTACCGGACCGGGACCGGCAACGGGATCGCAACCCTCAGTGTCGCACCCGCACCTCGCTCAGCCAGTG
>NW_007741312.1:18014-19038 GCF_000696425.1 Galeopterus variegatus | reverse complement strand
ATTGAATCTTCTCTTATTACTTTGCCTTTTCTTAAGATCATTGCTTGGAATTCCTTTTCAGGCATTTCAAGAGTTTCCCATTCTATGGGGTCTAGTACTTAAGAATTACTGTGTTCCTTTGGTGGTGTCATGTTTTCTCGTTTATTCATTTTTTCTAGGATCTCTGTGTCAGTGTTTTGTCATCTGATAGAGCATTTGTTTCTTCTGTCACTCTGGAGTGGGCTTTAAGGAGAAGGACTTCCTCCTTTATTTGCAGCCTCTGCTGGTGACTCTCCTTGTGTCAGTGAAGTTGAGTGTGTGTCAGGCTGCCTGCAGGGTGGTACTGGCTGTCCTTGTGGCTTCAGCAGCTGTAGTGGTGGCTGTGGTGGACCACCCATGTGGAAGCAGTGTTTGTGATGCACTCTTGTCCTCTGTTCAGGTAGTGGGTGCCTGGTGCCTCTGCCTGGGTCCCCGATCATGGGATGCTCCCTTGCCTTCCTGGGTTTGATTTAAATAGTAGTAAATATATGTTTTTATTTATTTTAGTTTTCAGTTCTGGTATTTTTGTAAATTGCACAAGGTAAATTTCAAAGAGTGGAACTCCCATTAATATTGGGCTAGGGAAAAAAGGATGATGGACTTAAGACAGCTCAGTTTGTGATCGTTGTCCAGGAGCCAGTTAAATGGTGCAGTGGCAGTTGCTAGCACAGTGTTTGTCAAATGTGTGGCCAAGTAGAGTGTTTTGCCTTGCTCTGCAGAACTTTGGCTGCTGTGTTATAAACATGGTGAGGTCATCTGGTAATGGCTACAGGCTCTGTGTTCTCTGCTGATTCCAGGACTCTGGATCTTGCTTCTGTGGTCTTGGAGAAACCAAGGGAAGAATGTTTTCAGCTCCTCTTGGCAGAAGAAATTACTTTCTGAATAGTGTCCAAGCAAAAAGGATTTTCCCCAATTTGGTGAAATATCAAATGTCAGCACACACCCTTACTGGCAATATCGTTAAATGCCCCTCGTGTTCGCTGGGGTTCAGGGTTTTATTGTTTAA
>NW_007741312.1:9784-17767 GCF_000696425.1 Galeopterus variegatus | reverse complement strand
TGGCTACAGGCTCTGTGTTCTCTGCTGATTCCAGGACTCTGGATCTTGCTTCTGTGGTCTTGGAGAAACCAAGGGAAGAATGTTTTCAGCTCCTCTTGGCAGAAGAAATTACTTTCTGAATAGTGTCCAAGCAAAAAGGATTTTCCCCAATTTGGTGAAATATCAAATGTCAGCACACACCCTTACTGGCAATATCGTTAAATGCCCCTCGTGTTCGCTGGGGTTCAGGGTTTTATTGTTTAAGCCCATTTAGCCCAATTTTAGGTGGGCAGCAAATGTATGCCAGCTGTATACCATGTTCTGCAGACAGGAATGGATGTGGAGAGTGTCCAGTACCCAGTGAAAGACATGGTGGATGAATAAATGTACAAAGGGGTGTGGGCCCTGGGAGAGTCTGACTAATACAAATAGGTCTGGTTATGTTTGTGTCAACTTTTATGAGTGGAGATGACTTGGGGCTTGAACCAGGGCGATCACATGTACTGGTTGACTTGTGGAAGAGAAGCTTGTATACATATGTAAACTGCATTGATCTTGAATATTTCTGAAGGGCACATAAAGGAATGTTAAGGGTGGTTGTCTCTGGGGAGGAGGGCAAGGGTTCTGGGGTGGGAATTGTTGAATTGTTCTGGGATGGGAATTCATTGAATTATTTTACCAAATGCATATGTTCCTTTTCCATTTAGATAACTGGCCTGGGTTTCTCTGGCTATTAAGGATAGCTGTGTGATCTTAGCCACACATCACTTAGCAATGCTGTATTTCATGTTTCTTATTTGCAAAACAAAGGATTTGAGGTAGAGTACAGACCTTTTATCATCTTTTATAGCTCCATCTAAGATTTAATTTTAATTAATTTAAAGATTTAATTTTAAGACTGGGACACTGGGAAATACTCTAGGAAGTTGGTTGTACCTAAAAACAGTTTTCCATCTAAGATTTTTGAGTTGGCAGTGAAACCTGTGGAGTGCTTTGCACCCTGGTAATGCCTGGTAGCCAAGACTGTCAACCACACATCTCTCCCCAACTCCTAATGTGGGCGGGAGGGGAGACAGCACATCATTGCCAGTAGATTCAATAGCTGCAGCACATCTTCCTCTGATTGTGTGGGTGAGTGAGACTATTTAAATCCTTTAAATTCAAGCCAAAAACTGGGATTTAGGCCAACAGGTGAAGGAAGCCAGTAGCCTATTTTGTCAGGATGCATGAAGCCTTCTGGAATCTTCTATCAAGCAGCCTTGTTTTCACAAGCTCTCATCTTGCTGGCCATTGATACCAACAAATGATTCAAAAGCCACTGTTGGTGGCTGGTCGTCTGGCATTCTTCAGAAAACACTTCCAGAATGGAAATATTCATGTTTTACCAAAGCCAAGGAATTTAAATAAATAAATAGGTTGTCATTTCTTCTCTCAGTGGAGGAATTTAATGTGCCGGAGTTTATTGTTAACATCCAGTCAAGGAAGAGATGAAACCAGGTGAGTTCTGGAAGAGTCAGCCTTCCCCTGGCTGCAATGTGCTCACTCAGTCAAAGTCCAGTGAGAATCCTAAGAAGTGAGGTCTTCCCAGGATTGTGGTTGAAAGAGCCCCAGGAAGAGTGAGTCAGTACATGTCGTAGGGCCTGGCTGTGACTCAGGAAAGACCTCACTTAGGGCCATTGCCATGTGTGCGTGAAGCTACTGGGGTCTTCAGGCCTGCTCAAACAGAGGCCAGAAATTCAATTTTGTTGGTGGTCAGAGCTGTTCAGGCTCCCAGAGGTAGGCTCATTCTAACTAAACTCAAGAAGCTATTGAAGTTCAGAATTCGTTAATTATTGTAGGGCTGTCCCTTCCTAGTAATTTATGGAAGTACCGGGGGTCTTAATTAGGAATCTGAAGGCAGCTCGGGGAGCATGAAATCAATGCCAGCAGGAAGGCAGAGGCCTGATGGGATTTCCAGGCAGTATGGTGGGGCCATTAGGAGCATGTGTCCTGGACCCAGACTGCCCCAGCCCCCGTCCCGTAGGGCCTGGCTGTGACTCAGGAAAGACCTCACTTAGGGCCATTGCCATGTGTGCGTGAAGCTACTGGGGTCTTCAGGCCTGCTCAAACAGAGGCCAGAAATTCAATTTTGTTGGTGGTCAGAGCTGTTCAGGCTCCCAGAGGTAGGCTCATTCTAACTAAACTCAAGAAGCTATTGAATTTCACTATGCTGATGTGTTAATTATAGCAGTGCTGACCCTTCCCAGGAATTTATGGAAGTACCCGGGGGTCTTAATTAGGAATCTGAAGGCAGCTCGGGGAGCATGAAATCAATGCTGGTGGGAAGGCAGAGGCCTGATGGGATTTCCAGGCAGTATGGTGGGGCCATTAGGAGCATGTGTCCTGGACCCAGACTGCCCCAGCCCCCGTCCCAGCCCCTATTACATTGGTGACGTGGGAAAAGTTTCCTTAACCTTTCCCTGTCTGTTTCCTTTTCTAAAACTTTGGTATAATTTTACTGAATAACTTCAAAGTTTGGTGTGAGGATGAGATGAGATCTTACACGCTAAGCACCTGGAGTGATGCCGGCACATGGAAAGCACTGGGGGTGCTGGCTAACGTCATCAGCGTCATGTGGGGCAGGTGCAGCAGACCTTTCTGCACAGGGGCCCACAGTGAGTATTCCAGGCTTTGCTGGCTGCGGTCTTTATCGTAACTACTCACTTCTGACGTTCTAGCTCGGGAGCAGCCATAGGCAATATGGACACAAGTGGACTGTGCTCCAGTAACACTCTATTTATAAAAACGGGGGGGGCAGGATTCTGTCCTGTGGCTGTGGCTTGGTGGCCCATCCCCGAGATGCTGGGACACTGGGTAGAATTATGGAGTAAGAGCAAGGGGCTAAAAAGAGGGGAGCTTGGTCTTCGTCCTTCACCTGGTAACTGTCCCATCCTTCGGGAGGATACAGTAGGCAGATGGGGAGACTGAGGCACCCATTCTCATACTGTGAAGTTGGCAGAACTTGACTCCCTCGACCTTTACATTTTAGTGCCTTTTACCCAAACCCGGGCAGCCCAGTACTCACACAGGTGGAGAAAATCCAACATGATCATTTGCAGAGGCATTCGGGACACACGTTCCTAACCAAGGACTAGCCGCCATGAGAAATGGTAAAGAATCATGAATGGATGGAATCTCCACTAAAGGGGATCTTAGTGGCCGACTACCAGGTGCTTCTGTCCCCTCAACTGCATCCCATCCAAGAGGAAATGTGTTCAATTCCCAGCTGGCCTTGACCCAGAGCATCCTCCAGGGACAGCAGGTGTGATGGTGGAGTCGGCACTGCTCTTAGACCAGCAAGACGGCCCCCGCTTTGAGCCCCACACCCAAACCCAAAGACTTCCTTCAAAGTTTATTTTCAGTCTTATAAGAAAGTTCTTTGCAAGTTTGGCCAAAAATTGGGCAAAAGAGAATTATGAAAGAAGGTTGCTTGAGCCAAACTGGAGCCCTTCACGCCAGAGGATGCTGCGAGGAGAGAACGTCACAGTCTTGTTCTCAGGGTCCAGAGAAGGTTGTGGCTTTTGTTTAAAGTTGACCACCCAATCACCCCAAGTGGGGGTCTAGGAAGGAGGTGGGTTCCCTGAAAACTGTGCTCCCTCCCTCCCCTTTGTTGAGAGGGTGTAGCTTTGGCACTGCCTAGAAATCCAGAGACAGGCGAGTGACGAGTGGCGTGGGGTGGGGAACCTGCCCGCCTGGCTCTCGGGTGCTTGGTCCCATCTGTGCCCATCCCTAGTTCCCTAGTCAGGTCACCATGTTGCTTCTCGCAGGCTGGGGGTGGGGTGGAGGGAGGATAGAGCTCCTTTGGTTTTGAAGTCAGGATCCCCTGGTTGCTGGCCACGAGCCCCAGAAACAACAAGTAGGAATTGAAACTTAGCATTCTCAGGTGTGCATGAAATGACGTGGAGACGCCTGGACACGTGGTAGGCTCGTCTCCATCCGTGGTCTTGCTTTAAGCCCAGGCAGGGTCAGGAGCGAGCTGGCCACGCTGGCGCTCACGGCTGGCTCTCCTGCAGTTGTGGGCACCTTGTATTACGGGTCCGCTCCGCTTTCCTAGTTCATCTTCTGAACGCGTCCCTTCTAGATATGCTAGTAGTACCCTTGTGGCATTAGTCAAAGCTNGGTGGGTTCCCTGAAAACTGCTCCCTCCCTCCCCTTTGTTGAGAGGGTGTAGCTTTGGCACGGCCTAGAAATCCGGAGACAGGCGAGTGACGAGTGGCGTGGGGTGGGGAACCTGCCCGCCTGGCTCTTGGGTGCTCGGTCCCGTCTGTGCCCATCCCTAGTTCCCTAGTCAGGTCACCATGTTGCTTCTCGCAGGCTGGGGGTGGGGTGGAGGGAGGGTAGAGCTCCTCTGGTTTTGAAGTCGGGATCCCCTGGTTGCCGGCCACGAGCCCCAGAAACAAACAAGTAGGAATTGAAACTTAGCATTCTCAGGTGTGCATGAAATGATGTGGAGACGCCTGGACACGTGGTAGGCTCGTCTCCATCCGTGGTCTTGCTTTAAGCCCAGGCAGGGTCAGGAGCAAGCTGGCCACGCTGGAGCTCACGGCTGGCTCTCCTGCAGTCGTGGGCACCTCGTATTATGGGTCCGCTCCGCTTTCCTAGTTCATCTTCTGAACGCGTCCCTTCTAGATATGCTAGTAATACCCTTGTGGCATTAGTCAAAGCTGTTCCAGCCAGAGTACAGTCCTTTCCCTTCAAAATGACCTCTCGTATAGCAAATTTTACCCATTTTGTGTAGCTCTAAGTAAATCCAAAATTCTCAGAGTCTCAGATCACTACCATTATGATGTGTGTGTATGTGTTTGTGTGTGTGTGTACATACACGTGTGTGTGTGTGTGCTTGCATATGTACACACACACATATGCATTTTTTTATTTTGTTTTCCAAAATTGTCTCCTGTATTTTCTAGTTATGAGGAGAGTTGGAGCAGTGGATGTATGAGAGTTAAGAGAGCAGAGGAAAATGCCAAGTTTTCCCGAATTCTGAAAGATCGAGAACTCTGCTTTGACATCAGAGTGTGTATTCCAAGGGCCTTCATGTCTTTGCAGTCATTAAATCATTTTTTTTTCTCCTTTTTGTCTTTTTTCGTGACCGGCAACGGATCACAACCCTCAGTGCTGCACCCACACCTCGCTCAGCCAGTGAGCAGCCAGTCTGTATGTGGGATCCGAACCCTCAGCGGGAGCGCCGCCGCACTTCCCAAGCGGCACACTGTAGCAGTGCGCCACCGGGCCGGCCCACATTAAATCATTTTTGTGACACTTCATGGAAGGAAAGAGCAAATGCCACAGTGTTATGTTTAGCCCACGAGTAGGAAACTGAGGCAGGAAACTTGAAGAATCAAATGCCCAGTGTCACCAAACCAGCAGCTGAACTAAACCTTGATCCCAGGTCTTTGACCTTTCCTGATTCTGTAATATCTTTTCTTTTCTTCTTCTTCTTTTTTTTTTTCATTCAAAATTTTACTTTGGTCAGTTCTGGATGCTAATGTCTGACTATTTGCTCATATAGAAGTCACTTATTTGCCACTTTCATCTATTCAGAATAGAGTTAAGAATTTAGAATTACCCTCTAAACAGCTTAACTAGGTGTAGTAACCTATTTCCGTGTAACAAATTTCCCCAAGACTTATAGCTTGAATGATGATAATCATGTATTAGCTCCCAGTTTCTGAAGGCCAGCAATTCTGGAGGCTTGAGCAGGTGGTTCTGCTCAAGCCCTTTGTGAGGCTGTGGTCACGACGTTGGCTGGGGCTGTTGTCATCCAAAGGCTCAAAGGGTCTGGAAGACTGGCTTCCAAGATGACTCAGCTGGAAAAGTGGTGCTGGCTGTGGCAGGGGACCTCAGTTCCTTGCCATGTGCACCATCCACAGGGCAGCTGAAGTGTCTTCATGCCATGGCAGCTGTTCTTCTCCAGAGCGTGTGATCCCACAGTCTATTGTAGTAGAAGCTGCAGTGCCTTTTATGGCCTAGCCTTGGGAGTCACCTACTGTCACTTCTGCAGCTCAGTCCTGATGTAATAGCTTAATACACAAGGCCAAGAATACTAGAAGGTGGGAATCATTTGGGGGACGGGTCACCTTGGAGACTAGCTACTGCAGATGTTACTACATCCCTGTGTCAGATGTGGTATTGACAGACCTGAATCGGTCCTTTGCAGGCTGCATTTTGGAGGGGCTGCTGTTTTGGACGGCCCTCCTATGCTCTGGGCCTAGATCTGTTGCTGGTTGTGGCAGGGGACCTCAGTTCCTTGCCACGTGCACCATCCACAGGGCAGCTGTCTTCATGCCATGGCAGCTGTCCTTCTCAAGAGTGTGTGACCCCAAAGTCTATTGTAGTAGAAGCTGCAGTGCCTTTTATGGCTTAGCCTTGGGAGTCACCTACTGTCACTTCTGCAGCTCAGTCCTGATGTAATAATTTAATACACAAGGCCAAGAATACTAGAAGGTGGGAATCATTTGGGGGACGGGTCACCTTGGAGACTAGCTACTGCAGTGTTACGACACCCCTGTGTCAGATGTGGTATTGACAGACCTGAATAGGTCCTTTGCAGGCCGTGATTTGGAGGGGCTGCTGTTTTGGACGGCCCTCCTGTGCTCTGGGCCTAGATGTTTCCACCACTGTTCAGCTGTACCTCCTCACTAGTGCCCAAGGAAGTTCTTGGACTCAGGACTTATAATAACCACAAAAAATTATTTGAGAACTAAATCCATATGTTTCAAAGTTCACAAGTATATGTGTACACCCAACTAGTCATAATGCACATGTGTATGCACAGGATTCTTCTGACATGAGCTGCTGATACTTCCTCACCAGGGGACTCTAGGGAGCCATGGCAGGGTGTCTGACCTACCCCTGGACTTTTTCTTTGGTTGGCCTTTGAGGGCTTCTGCATCCCATATGACCCATCCTGTCTCACGCTTCTAATTCAGCTGACACAGTAGTTAAAAGCTTCTGCCTCTCTCTGTATTGCACAAAGATCATCTTTAAAGGACTGAGTCTTATCTGCAGAGTCCCATGAGCTCCACTGACTGTGCTTCTGGTGCTCTAGATACTTGTGTTCTCTCTGTTTACTCATCTTTGCACTCATTTGTCACTCATTCAGCTGTGACTGTGTGCACACTCCATAGCCAGGGCTGGGTGTGGAGCCCTTTGTTCTCCTGTTGGCCATTGCACTGTGTGTCACACACTACAGGGCTTGAGCTTGCCCTCCCCCATTAGAACAGGCTCCTCAAATGACTTCTGCAAAAAGTCCTTCTGCAAAGTGCCAGTGAAGGCTGCCTGCAGCACAGGGGGACGAGACTTGAGAGGCAGCTCTTGTTGCTGGTGGAGAACATGCTTTCTGGGCTGAGTGTACTGAATGGTCCCTGGAAAGATCATTCTTACTGCTGTGCGCTTCTCACCTCTGCTGTTTCCTGTGTTCCTATGTCCCCTCAGTTGCAGATGCTCAAAAGGCTTGTGGGACTGCGCTCCTTTCCTGATTTTTTGGTCTCTTCCACGGAGGAGAGACCTTTGGTTCTCTACCAAGAGCTCATTTATCCTCTGACATTTGTGTTTCTGGCTTCTCAATCCAGAGAAGATTAAAATCAGCTCTTTTAAAAGGGGGAGTGGCTGCTAGTAGCAGCTAGAGTGACAGTAACGTGAAGAGTCCACTGAGGAGACTGGGGAAAAAAAACTACACAAAGCAGATGAAAACACTCAGAAAGGGTGGCCCTCTGGGGACATTCCAAGGCAGGCGGGCTGCCCCACCAGTCTCAGGAGAAGCAACAGAGCCCATGTGATCCCTGGAACGTTCATCACCCTGCATTTGAGTTTGGGCACAGAATGTCTGCATGCACCATGGGCCACACACTTGTGAAGCTCTACACAGGGTCTGGGGACAGGACCATGTGACAATGTGAAAGTAGGTGCTTCCTGGTGGAGAGGGGAGGCCTCCAGAGCTCAGGGGTGACAGCAGCTTGTTCT
>NW_007741312.1:7969-9208 GCF_000696425.1 Galeopterus variegatus | reverse complement strand
TTGGCGAGTGTGTGCATGTGTGTGCACATGTGCATGAAGGGTGGTGACTGGCGTGTGCAGAGTCACTAGCTTCCCCCACAAGTTTGAACCTGAGGAAGATGTGAGGACAACGTCTGAGTGCTCACCTGCTCCTCCCCTGCCGGTGGAGGGAGAGTTTTCCCAGCTGAAGGCCTCACCAGCAGCTCAGGCATTTTTATGCCAAGCCCCAGAATAATTTTTTTTAATGTTCCAATTACCAGAAGACAGTTCTTTCACAGAGAAAACAAATGAATTATTTAAGTAAGGCATTTGTTCAATATTTGCAACAGGATCATGGGGGAGGAGCGTAACAGGTACATTGGGATGAGTCATGAGGTCACACGTTTCATGGTTAATTGGGGGTGGCAATGTGTGAGGTCTCTGACACCACACAGCACCCCAGTGCATTTTCAGTTCGGCCTTTCAGGCCTTCAAGTCAGAGCACCTGGTGTGAACCTCAAAGGCAGTGAGTTACTAAACCTTTCCTCTGTGGATTCTAGGATGCGGACAAGGAAACCTAACAATTTTTGGCTACCTATTCTCACCCAGGCTCTATGCAAATACTATTTATTGCAGCAATGGCTCTGAGCTGCCCCATGCTTTATAGGGAAGCAGCCAGCCTGATGTAGGGCCCAGTGAGAAGCTTCTGCTACACTTTAGAGAGCTGGGTGAGGAAAGAGTCCTGGACCCTTGTGTGCATGGATCTCACACAAAGCCCACAGCTTCATGACTGTTCCTTCCCTCTTTACTCAACTTGACCATACTAGAGAAGCAAGTCCCTGTGACCCCACAGAGATGAAAACTCCCTTGTTCTTTCTCCTGGGAGCTGGACAAGGAGAGCCATTCTGCATAGTATTTTCCTTTTATTCCTGTGGTGATGAATTCTCATTTGCCAACTGTGTCCTGCCTCTCTAATTTTGCACCCAAAGCCTTGATTTGATCTTTGGTTTTCCTTCTTATTCATCCTCATCAAGTTATTATAAGATCATAATCGTTTGAAAGAGTTCAGCTAATGGGCAGAAAACGTGGAAGGAATTCTACCTGTTTGGTTGGCTTGGGCTTACCTGCTGAGATCTAACAGTGCTATCAACTTCCCCAGGTGATTTTTGGACAGTCACATTGAGTAAAGGATACCACATCTAAAACACAAATCACAGAGAGGGATCTGAACAATGCGTGAAAAGTTGGCTAGAGCAGGGGGTGGGCTTGGGGGTGGGCTCG